>NC_133310.1:6776248-6851583 GCF_012295235.1 Primulina huaijiensis | reverse complement strand
GAGACTTTTTGGTCCCCACACAAGACTCCAATTCCTTTTCCCACGAGAAACTAAAGCTTCTAATGATATGTGGAATCTACGGCTCAAAAATCTTTTAGGGCTGGCTGTAATGCCTGAAATTTTATTACAGTAATTTGAGAATAATTATCGATAAATTGATGTGATGATAGTCAGAACAAGTTGAGAGCTAATTTAAAAGGCATCGAAGTGAAAATGGAATAGCAATGCATGTACAAGAATGGTCGGACAGTGTTTTACGCGCACATGCGCGAGAGGAGGCGCGCACATGCGCGAGAGGGTTATCGCGAGGACAGAGGACCTCGCGCATATGCGCGAGATTGGGCACGCATATGCGTGAGGAGATGTCTTGATAATGGCCAAGTCCAGAGAAGTTGGCGCATGTGCGCCGAGAGTGGGCGCGCATATGCGCGAAGTGGGCAAAGCCAAGATGCCATGTCCAGAGGACATCGCGCACATGCGCGGAAGACGTACACGCATATGCGCGAGTGGCAGAGTTGCTGAGTGCCGAGACCAGTAGGTCTCGCGCATATGCGCCGAGGAAGATCGCGCATATGCGCGAGACGTTAAACATCAAAACATGAGACACGTAGCTTGCCAGGCATATATGTAATCTACCCTCCTTCATTTCTTCAGATTTCAGCGGCAAGAATCAAGAAGATATCCTTACGTTTTTTTTAGAAATTTGAAGTTTACGGAAGATCCGTCCGTCCGATTTTCAATCCGACTTCAGTACTGTGTTCCTATCGACGCAGGCTCCAACTGGACGTAAGTTTTGTTACGTTTTGATATGTTTTGAAATTATGCTATTGTCAGAATTGACTAGGATTCATATATGATGTTCTTGACATGTTAGACATCGTAGAATCGAAGTCAGATTAAGAAAAAGATTGATTACGGATTTGTTATGGCTTTTCAGATTATATTGATTGGTATTGGACAGATTTGGATTATGGTTGGATTACAGATTGTGTTGGATATTGACTATAGATTGTAACCGTTATCTGTTGATATGGTATTTACGGGGATATTGAGATTGTGCTGTTATGTCGATGATTTGAATTAAATTCAGAATAATCAGATTCAGTGTTGAATTGAGAATGGAATATTGATATTATGATTCTCGATATACCGTTTCAGATTTACAAAGACAGCCTTGAGTTCAGAACTGATATTGCTTCAGACCGAGACGACAAACGGAAGGTATAAGTCAATGTGGTATTGGGAGATCGACACAAGTAAGATATACTTGTGTTTCCCTAAATCACATACTATTTGTTATTATTTGCATTGATTTGATTTGATATGCTTGTTCTATTGATATATAGAGAGCATGTGTTTAGACGAGTGATCTTGTGACAGAAGTACCTGATAGTGGCGGGATCGCCACGGGCACATTGCACGATGTCACAAGATAGTGTATTGGCGATAGTGCCACAGTCTGTGACGGATAGGTCAAGACACTGGATGTTTGGTTATATCGACGTGGATAGAATCGGAGTTTCTTCTATTACTGTTGGTCGATATAGGAATACCAACGTCTGGAAACCGGGATCCCTAGACTAGGATTGAGTCTAGTCTGAGCCGTGGAGTCACGAGTACGATTGATAGTTTGATATTAACTATGTTTCAGATTTTGATATATATCTGATATCTGCTTCATGCTTTATATTAATTATATGATTGCATGTTTCGTTGATTTATACTGGGATTTGTTCTCACCGGAGTTATCCGGCTGTTGTCGTGTTTGTATGTGTGCATGACAACAGGTGGGACAGGTTCAGGGTCGAGGAGATGAAGAGAGAGATCGTGATTAGAGTGGAGACTACGGACTTGATCTGAGATAGGGTTGAACACTTGATATGTAGTCGTTAAACCTTAGTCTTAAATGATTGTATATAGTACAAGACTTGTACTTTACTTTTATACTGATTTGTATAGTAGAGTGATTCCATTACGTTCCGCATTTGATATTATATTTAAAAAAAAAAATTTAGACCCTGTTTATTATAATTGATTAATTAGTCCCAATGGCAATTAAGAACATGATTAGCGTCCGGGTCCCCACTCCGTCCCAAGATTCCATTATACGATGATGGAATATCTACCACCGTGAAGGTTATTATCTTAGTTACCCGCCGAGGATCATTCCCCAAGGATAGGGGAAGAACAATCTGACCCAAAGACGGGATGACGTGTCTTGCAAACCCATATAGCAGGGTGGATACCGGCTCAAACTCAAATCCTTCCAGATGATACCCTAGGAATGTACCCATCAAGATCAGGCCCAAACTCCCGGCCCATCCCTAACACAAGTATAGGGCCCATGACAGGCCCAGGTATTCTCTTATAAATACCAGGTTTGAGCGTAGGGTTCATATATTCACTATATTATTTTTCAGCAGCACCCTTAACTGCGGTCTTCTTCGTGATTTCAGGCTCAGGGCAATTTCAAAACCTGCGTCTGGACTAGCGACACTTGTAGGAATCGGACCCTAGATTTTCTGTGAGTATCACTTGACGCCGTCTTTGAGAAACTTTGAGTTGAGACGTAGAGATGGTAGGCTAGAGAGGGAGCAGAAGGGCTAACTCATCATCGTTGCGTCCTCAGATGGGACCCTAACAATCTCATTTTGTGACGAGGCAGGAACAACCGCGTCTTAAGACGAGGCAGGAACAACCCTGTCAGGAGACAAGAGCCGATCAGCCCCGTCTCGAGACAAGGGTCGAGCAACCCCGTCCCAATGAGAACGTGGGGAACTTGACCCTGGAACAGTTGGACCAATTTATTACCCGAACAGTGGACGAGGCTATGAAGAGGAATCAAGGGTGCGGGGAAGTGGAAATTATTTTCCTTCAAAAGCTTAGTGGAGGACCTTGAAGATAGGGGCGACGAGGGCATACCGTGTTAGAAAAATTTATTTGGTTTGTCGTTAACGAACGATGTTTACCCCCAAAAGCTCTTCAGAAACAATCATTCGCAAGGGTGAGGGCACGCTTGGCCAAGAGAGCGAGTAGGTAGTGAGCCATGGGCGAGGATGAGCGTGGGGGTNCATGACAGGCCCAGGTATTCTCTTATAAATACCAGGTTTGAGCGTAGGGTTCATATATTCACTATATTATTTTTCAGCAGCACCCTTAACTGCGGTCTTCTTCGTGATTTCAGGCTCAGGGCAATTTCAAAACCTGCGTCTGGACTAGCGACACTTGTAGGAATCGGACCCTAGATTTTCTGTGAGTATCACTTGACGCCGTCTTTGAGAAACTTTGAGTTGAGACGTAGAGATGGTAGGCTAGAGAGGGAGCAGAAGGGCTAACTCATCATCGTCGCGTCCTCAGATGGGACCCTAACAATCACATGTTGTGACGAGGCAGGAACAACCGCGTCTTAAGACGAGGCAGGAACAACCCTGTCAGGAGACAAGAGCCGATCAGCCCCGTCTCGAGACAAGGGTCGAGCAACCCCGTCCCAATGAGAATGTGAGGAACTTGACCGTGGAACAGTTGGACCAATTTATTACCCGAACAGTGGACGAGGCTATGAAGAAGAATCAAGGGCGCGGGGAAGTGGAAATTATTTTCCTTCAAAAGCTTAGTAGAGGACCTTGAAGATAGGGGCGACGAGAGCATACCGTGTTAGAAAAATTTATTTGGTTTTTCGTTAACGAACGATGCTTACCCCCAAAAGCTCTTCAGAAACAATCATTCGCAAGGGTGAGGGCGCGCTTGGCCAAGAGAGTGAGTAGGTAGTGAGCCATGGGTGAGGATGAGAGTGGGGCGAGGAGCAGGCGATCGGGCGAGGGTGATGCGCGTAGGGGCGCGCGAGAGCGAGGCTGGGGGCGAGGCGAGGTTGCGAGGTGACGGGGTGAAGGGCTAAGGCGAAGGCTTGCGCGAGGCGATGCTAGGAGGGCGAGCGCACACGCAGCTGGAAGGGCGAGGTGAGGCTAGAAGGGCGAGGTGAGGCTGGTAACAAGTGGGGCAGCTGGGGCAAGGGGTGAGGAGATGGGCGAAGAGGTGGAGCTGGGCGAGGGGCGGGACTAGGGCGAGGGCATATGGGTTGGCGAGGGCGGTGACTGGCGAGGCAGGCGAGACGGGATTGGCGAGGCAAGCGTGTGGTTGGGCGAGGCTAGAGGCGAGATGGTGATTGGCGAGGGGAGAGGGTGCAGCAGGCGAAGGCAGCAGGGGGCCAGGGCAGGGGCGAGCGTGCAGCAGGCGGAGGCAGGGAGCGTGTAGTTGGGCGAGGGGCGAGGGCTATTGGCGTGAGACGGGGCGCGATTGGGAGCGAGGGTGTGAGGGGATGAGCACGCTAATAGGTGGGAGCATGCGGTTGACAGGCGATGGAGAGCTGGTGAATGAATTGCAGAGGAAATTCTGTATAGGAGAAATGAGAATGAAGTGAAGAGGGGCCTCTATTTGTAGAGTGAGTCCAGACCAAATCTTTCTCTTCAGAACATGATTGGGATTTGATATGTTTCCAAACTTGTGGAGACTAGTGAGCAGCAGAGGAAAATGCATAATTCACGCCTTGTAAACCGTGAACAACACAATAAATCGAACTTCGAACCTACGATTCAGTTCGACTCGGGATGAGGAGACTGGTGATAACCAATGAATGGACGCATCAAGATCAGGCCCAAACTCCCGGCCCATCCCTAACACAAGTAGAGGGCCCATGACATGCCCATGTATTTTCTTATAAATACCAGGTTTGAGCGCATGGTTCATATATTCATTATATTATTTTTCAGCAGCAACCTTACCTGCTCTCTATTGATATCCTCAGTTTCTAACTTGATCGTCGGATGGGCTACGTCGGGAAACCCTCCCGGCNGGGACTAGGGCGAGGGCATATGGGTTGGCGAGGGCGGTGACTGGCGAGGCAGGCGAGACGGGATTGGCGAGGCAAGCGTGTGGTTGGGCGAGGCTAGAGGCGAGATGGTGATTGGCGAGGGGAGAGGGTGCAGCAGGCGAAGGCAGCAGGGGGCCAGGGCAGGGGCGAGCGTGCAGCAGGCGGAGGCAGGGAGCGTGTAGTTGGGCGAGGGGCGAGGGCTATTGGCGTGAGACGGGGCGCGATTGGGAGCGAGGGTGTGAGGGGATGAGCACGCTAATAGGTGGGAGCATGCGGTTGACAGGCGATGGAGAGCTGGTGAATGAATTGCAGAGGAAATTCTGTATAGGAGAAATGAGAATGAAGTGAAGAGGGGCCTCTATTTGTAGAGTGAGTCCAGACCAAATCTTTCTCTTCAGAACATGATTGGGATTTGATATGTTTCCAAACTTGTGGAGACTAGTGAGCAGCAGAGGAAAACTGCATAATCCACGCCTTGTAAACCGAGGACAACACAATAAATCGAACTTCGAACCTACGATTCAGTTCGACTCGGGATGAGGAGACTGGTGATAACCAATGAATGGACCCATCAAGATCAGGCCCAAACTCCCTGCCCATCCCTAACACAAGTAGAGGGCCCATGACATGCCCTTGTTTTTCTTATAAATACCAGGTTTGAGCGTATGGTTCATATATTCATTATATTATTTTTCAGCAGCAACCTTACCTGCTCTCCATTGATATCCTCAGTTTCTGACTTGATCGTCGGAGNAACTTGATGTTTTCTTGGGCACTTAAACTTGGTCATCACTATTTGGTTACATGTTAGGTGTAATTTGGATTTTTGAATTTGAAAAGTGATGTTTATTTGGATATTTGTTGTAATTTTCATCTTAAAAATTAAGTAAAAACTATAAATACATAAATAATCAATATTTTACTATTTTATTTATTATATAAAATAAATAAAATATTAATTTTATTGATCCGGTTCGACCGTTCGGTTGAACCATTTTTTAAGGCTTGACCATTTCGATTAACGGTCCGGTTATAAAAACACTGTATGAAATGACTAGTTTATCAACTTTATAATATTATTGTTTTTTTTTTGTCTAATTACAAATGTGATATTTTATGTTGTGAGATGAGACATAAAGTCAAGGTTTAATATATAAAAACCAAGTATCTTGTTTTAAACTTAAATCATCTTTTAATTACTTCATTCAATCTCGGCATGATCATGGTTTTAGAACTAACTATTTCAGTTCTGGAACCCAAAATTTTGAATTTAGCTGATGAAAGTATGATTGATACACCCTATTCAATCGATCATTAATAATAAATATGATAGGATAACAATTTAAATGTTCGTAGAAATGTGATCATATAAAAAATTTGTTTGATAATATGCCTTAGATTTGTATTCTACGACCCAATTGACTTCTATATTTGAACGGATTTGAACTCTTATAGGATAGTCGAAGTTAGTATATAGTGAAGATGAATATATATGTTAGTTTCATGGTAGTTGGATGACTTGTAAAAAAAAAAAAAAATTAGTTCCCGTGTTTGGTATTTCCAAAAAAATACTATTGACATCGTTGTATTACATTCATAACTGTTATCCTAATCCAATTTAGAGTAGTTAAGGGTCGGGATTCTGAGACATTTTCAATTACCTACCCTGAATATAGATTTCGTCCTCGAAATTTGAAGGACTAAAAGGGATATTGCATGATTGAGATGGAGAAATTGGAAATACTTGGGATTATACGTATGTATGTACTTAAATTCATAATCAATAGTTCCTTTTTTTTAGTGGAGCCGTCAACAATCTTTAATACGTGGAATGGGTTTGTCTTTTGGATCCGGGATTCATGTGTGCCTCTCTTTGTTGAAAGTATATATTTTGAGACGATCTCACGGATCTTTATTTGTAAAACAAATCAACTATGTTAATATTTACAATAAAAAATAATATTTTTGACAAAATAATATTTTTCATGGATATCACAAATAAAATATACCTCATAAAATTGAAATATGAGACCGTCTCACGTAACTTTTTGTACCTTGTTTAATTGTTCTTGCCCCATCCTTGTGTTTGGAGAGTTTTGAACCGATGAAGACCCGGATCTCGTAGAAAAAGGCAGGATTTCCTGCTCAGTTTAACAATTTTCCACGGATTCCAGGTTTCCAAAATGGATGATGCTCAATTGTATCGAAAAAGCTGTTTAAAACAAGCATGATATACTATATATAAAAAATAAAAAAAAAACTACAGAGTTGTCTCTGAGGCCAAGGAAACATCCAAATTTGACATCATATTTAATGATCCATTTCCATTAAGGAGAAAAAACTGAAATTATATAGCGCATAATAGACCTAGTTGGTCATCATTAGAAAAAGAGCACCATATCAGTTCGACTTTAAGGGATATATCTCAATAGCCACTCTATATTTCTCAACGTGGCTCAAAGGTAAAGCAAATAAATATATGGATGATAAATAAGGGAAGAGTTGAAGACATGGTCACAACAAAAATAATTTACCTCGGTATTTTCAGAATACATGCATACAATCTGCGAATTAGCTAAGAATTTGTATCAGAATCTGAATCTGAATCCGAATCCGAATCCGAATTTGAATCAGTGTCAATACGGGATCCCATAGGATTTAGCCTGTTCGTGTTGGCTTCCAAAGGAGGAAGTCCATCGTCCCCACTAGAACTTTCATCGTCGTTTTGGGAAGTATTTGGCTGCAATTGCGGCTTGGAGTCTTCTTGGGGAATGAATCCGAAAATATGTGGCCTGCTTATGAGAACCACAAACACGAAAAAGAAAATAGTAATCTTTTCTTCATCAGAAATTTGGGGATAGTTGTGGATATACGGACAAACAAACCGTGTGATCAAGTAAATAACAAGGTCTACTCGACGTTGAAATGAGATAATAGATACAAACACCTCAATTATCAAGAAAGTATAAATTCTGTAGAAAATCATTGTAATAAAGTCACAAGCTCTGAAAGAAACAATTGAAGTTCCGAATGACAAGTTAAAATTGTTCTTTAAAGACAGGACAGAAGATTGATCCGTATTTCGTTCAAAGGAAAGCCCGCAAGTCATAATTCATGCATTTGACAGTAAAAATACTAAGAAAATTGTTTTTTTGTACTCTAGGATTTTTTAACTCAACACAAGATAAAGAATCATGAAACAAATTCATGTGTCTTAACAATCGTATTTTAAATTCAAATCAAGTAAAAAAAACAAATAAGTAATAATAAATAACTAAACAACTCTATTTCTCTTAAACAGTATCGTGTCCGAGTTTTGTTGATGAAAAAACAGGTGGTGGGAAAGCCTTTCCGCTCGACTCTTTAAGTTCAATGTACTACAAACCATGGGGTCTAAAGATGATAAAAAGAAAAAAAATAAAGCAAAAGTAAGAACAAACCATTCTGGTGATTTTTGAAGCAGACGAACTTGGTCGTGGTAAAGAACTTGTGTAACAATGCCTCCCACTTTTCTACCAGATTCAGCAGCCTCTTCTCTCCCACTTTCATCAACCACAATAAAACTCCCTAGATATAACAAACCAAGAAGCAATCATCTATCATGTAAATCATTTAGTCATTCATGTTTCACTATAAGACAATGAACTTCCATAAAAAGAACCACAATTCAGAAACATAGTCCACTGAAATTTCAGATTTTAATCTGATTTTCGCACACATACCTCTTTTAAACCACATGCTTTTCTGGAACTTTGCCGGGAAAATTGCTAGTAATTTATGCCCTTTCGCATCCATCACCTTCCCAAATCACATATAGTTACTTAAGCAGAAGCAAAGCCAGTAAACAGGGAAAAAATAGATAGACAAAAAAAGTAAGTACCTCAATAAGATTGGAGCCCCTGAGGTCCACAACTTGCATTAGACTTTGACCTTGCTGTAGGGTCACTATCTCTTCCGTAACTGCCCTCTTAAGATTCTTCCTGCCTCCTCTCATTTCTTTTTGTAAATTTAAGTTGACTCTCCCATCTTCTGCAAACAGTAGCTGCCCATAACAAAAACAAAGTAAAACAAGCATCAGATACCCGAAATAAAAGTAACATATTCCTTAAACATTTTAATCCTTAAACTTTATGGTTAAAGTTAACTGCAGGGGTTAGGATTTCAATTTTAATATCTCATTTCATCTATCAAATCATGATATAGAACACACTTACACAAGTAACATAATCACATCCACATATTAGAATTTGCATAACTTCCTTTTTTTTTTTTGGGCGAGAGGGAAGTGTTACATTACAAAGAAGAAAAGATAGAACCATGTTTGATAGATCATAGTAAGAACAATTTGATAAATGTGCAAATTGACAAGGCCACAATAGAATGGACAAATGCCAAACAGAGAATAACATGCGACTGATATCATGACATTTTCCTCGAGTATCATAGGTATAAATGTAAGGTTGCTCTGGTATGTTCTGTTTCTGGCTTAGTTACATAATTTTCCAGTAAAATTGCATCGATGAAGGAGTTCAAAGCCTCAGAGTTTTCACAGTGTTCACCCAAATTGGAGAATTATCCGATTTTACAAGCTACCTTATCTTCAAACCACAAAATTTCCAAGAAAAATAAGAAATCAAAATTTATCGTTCCCCCAAAACTTCTCCTGTTTAATCTTCTTTCCTTTTTTCACATATTAATAACTTGTTTATGCTACTTACCTCGAGAAAAAGCCGGATCTTCCTCCGAAAACTTCAGCAACAAAGATCAAAACCCATAAAAATTTATAGGTTAATCTCAAGGAATAAGATTGGCTACGGCGTGCTTTATTACTGGTCACTAAAAAAATGCTCTCTCGCTGTTAGAAACAGTAGAATGAAGATGGTGGTAGACGAATAAATGGTGGCAAGTATGATTTTTTTGTCTATGGATGCCTGTCGTGTTGATGGTTCGCCCGGACGCCGTTATTGCGGCCGGAACGGCAGTGTCCGAGTCAAATTTATTACCGGGAACAGAATTTGCCCCAGAACTCCGATATTTCACGGTGACAGCGGCGGAACGGCCTCTTTTTTTTTGTTTCTGATTAGGGTTTGGGCCGTGTGGGTTGAAGGGTGAATGAGGTGTATGCTGTGTGTGTAAGGCGATGATAGAAATTAGGATATTTTATTGAATAATAATAATAATAATTTGGTCAAATTTTATTTTTTAAAATATTATTTTTAAATGTATTTGAATATTTTTACATATATAACAGAATATTATGTATTTTAAAAAAAATTTTGCCTACATTTATTTGTTAATTATCTCAAAATTATTAATGGGTCCATCGATTTTAATAAAATAATTATGTTCTTTTTTTTGAAAAAATAAAATAATTATGTTTTGCGTTAGTATTGTAAAATAATAATTTTGAAACTTGTAAATATAAAAGAGGGAATTATGTATCAATGTATTGATGATTTTCATGTATTTTTCATTTTTTATGTTACTTATCGATGTATATTGGATAAATATTTATATTGACATAATAATTTTCAAATTATGTTAGTCATAATAATCAAACTAGGTAGTGTGACAAGTTCATCCGAGAAAATATTGATAAATATAATTAAATTCATGACATTTGATCAAATACTACATATTATATGAACTCAAACATCCATTAAAGACGATTTTCATGTATTTTTTTTAATAATAAAACACTCAAATGCAAGATTTTTGCATTTTTATAACTAAACTTTTTTATATACTTACTTGCGATATTTTGTAACACCTCAAACCCTAACCAATTAAATTTCATAAATATATGCATATATATAAAAGAATGTAGATAATTAATGGGCTTACATAATAAACAATAATTGATTGGCTCATTTCATTGTACTTACGAGTATACACATATACATATATATATATATACATATATACATATATAAAAGGAAAATGGAGAACCGTACCCAAAACTTGTTAAGCGCTCTTCCAAAAAAAAGGGAGTTTTCATCACCAACTAATTATTTGAAAATCCAAAACACAATTCGAAACATGAAATCGTAAACGTCAATCAAATCTAAAACTAGCATCTTTCAAAATAAATCATAAACTCGTTAAATCCTCTCAAACATCTCGAAAGCATCAAAAAGTCGTTAAATCTTTAAAGTAATTTAAATCATAACGTAATTGAGGGAAACTAGCGACGGTCTTCGGGTTGTGTGCACCTTCGGTCCAGCTAGTTCAACCATCAAGTCCTCCATCAAAATCATGTTCACCTGCATCGATCACACCTGGTGACTCTATTGACTCAGCAAACCTTAACAATGATAGCAAGTAATACAAATACATTCACAAGCAACAATGAAAATACTTTTAATCAAAACACCTTTTAATGGACATAAACATTAAACATTTTACTTTCATCATATATTTTTAAAACGTCCTCTATTTATTTTTTTTATAAATCATAAACTCGAAAATTACTAATTAAAATAACGTAACATTTTCATAAATCATAATAATTTAACAACTCGAATCTTAAGTGCATAAAAATCCATAAATCGTCAACTAACCAAAAATATATGTCGACCCTTAAAAAGATCAACTTAACATGAACATAAAACAAAAAAATCTGTAATAAAATCATTAACAATAATCTTTTAAATCTTTTATCTATCAAGTTAATGCGGAAAATAAATGTCTCTCGGGAGTGTACTGCCGGACTCGATCCACTAAAGCTTCAGCGCCTCTCTCAATATCATCATCACCTACAACCAATCAAACATAGTGAGTCTAATGACTCAGCATGCTCAAACCTATATAGCAAGTACATACATATACAATCACATGCATAAAATTTAATTTTACTAAAAATTGATTTTTCCATGCAATTGTGAAACCTTCAAAATATGCCATGCTTAAATTATGAACATTTTCCTTTTAAAATAATCATTTTTAGGTGAAGTCTGATCTTCGAAAGTGACAACATTCATTCGATTGATCAATCTATAAACCATAGTACTAGGCCGCCGGATTCAGCGTCCACTTTTTCAACGATCCCACCGACTATCTTAAAAATAACTTCACCATTATCGTTTTCAACGGATCCATTATCATTGAGATTCTCGCCCCTGTTTTCGACGGTTCACTCCCTTTTCATTGCAAGTTCACCGTTTCCGTTTTCAACGAATCCCTTACTTCAAAAACATTTTCCTTTACTTTTTCATTTCATAAAAGATTTATAACTATCCATATTCTTTAAAAATTTCCACAAAGATGTTTTATATCATTCATATACGTCGAGATAGCTAAAAATAGCATATACATGTAAAATACGTTAAACTTCTAAAAGTAGCATATATCATGCATATATTTTAAAACTTCCAAAAATAACATTTTTCATGATATGGAATTGTTTTAGGAAGTTGCAAACCGCCCTTGACTTTCCTCGAACCGACCGCACAAGATTCAACGCTATACGTAACCGGATGACCTTAAACTTTGACTCAAGGAGACGACTCTATTTAAAAACTTTAAAAACACCCAAAAATATCCAATAGCTTTCTGGAAATTCAATCTTAGGACCTACATTTCAAAAACGACTCGATTCGCTTACCGGAGGACTCGTTTACTATCGTTTTTGCGTTTTTGGTTAAACAAATGACCAAACTACACTTCCGACTCGAACCAAACCGAGAACATTATTTAAAATTTAACTAGGCTCAATTCGGCTCTTTTTTGACACGTTCAGGCAATTTACGACCTCGAACGGACCACGGCTCGAAACGACCCCAAACCAGGCCCTAGACCCCTTCTTTAGACACTAAATAAGACCATGATCAGGCTCTTTTGGACACAGACCAGACGACCTAAGCCCTAAAGCTCCCGCACTAGCAGCCCACAAAACGCATCCTCACGCTCACCTTGGCTCCCTCGGGCACCAGCTGATGTCCCAGGCCTTGGCTCGACTTTTGGCTCACACCAGCCCCTCATCAGGTCCCTAAGGAACGTTCCTAGCCCCTGGACCCGCCATTAAACCAACCCCTTAGCCCACATAACCCCCACGCTCCAAAACATCCCCCAAGCACGTCCAATGGAGTCACGGCTGCTGGGCTTTAGCAGCTCGTCCATGCCCCATCCGAACCCCACCAAGACTTACCTAGGACCCTAAACGAAGCCTCCAGACCATGGCTAAGGCACCATGCAGCCCCCTTGACCACTAAATCCCAAGCCACGCCCTTCTCCACTCTCGACCTGCACCTTTTGGATGTGCATAATTGAACAGCCCGTTGCGGCTCTTGATTTACCTTTTGTCCCTTCAATTCTCTTGCTAAACGTCTAGACCAGCCCTTGGAACCCTTGGTTTGCATCCTTCCATCAACAATTCACAAACGTTAACAAGTTCTTATTGGAAACAAGAGATTTACATGCATAAGATTACAAACAATCACTCTTGTAACTTTTCACACAAAATCATCATACATGCAATAATATGGATTGAATGGTGCTTGAAAAAGGCTTTGAAAACATGCCTTGTTCATTTATTCTTACGATATACGAGCGACGACGCGACGAGAGACGAACGGGTGCGAATTTCTCCTTCCTTCCTCTCCCCTAAGGTTCGGCCACCCCTAGGAGTCTTAGTGTCTGTTTTTGTGTGTGAGTGTGTGCTGCCAAGAGAAAGTGGCATGAAGGAGAAATTGTTAAGGGTAGGATTCTTATTTAATTAGTTCTTATTGGGCTTTAGTTTACCTAAAGGGCCTTAATTAATTAATTAATCCCTTGCTAACCTAGTCCCAATTAAAGAATTAACTAATTACTTAATTCGTCAATTTAAAAGTCTTCACAATATTTAAAAATATTTGGTGTCCGTTGTTTTAAGTATCGTACGTCCAAAACTCTTTATTTCCTAACAAAAGTTCGTTACCTATTAAGTTCGTCCCTTACAATAAATAGATTGTCGCTTTCCTAATTTGGACTTACTAAATATAGAGTTTTTATTTATAACTTTCTAAAAGTAGAAAATTTATCAAAATCGTCCCCAGTTCTCTCACATTTGCCGTACTTCACGTATTTGACTACAGAAAATTCGCATTCATAACATTCGATTAAATAAACATTTAACCATGCAAATACTAAACCATGCTTCTAGACCACTCATTTAAATAAATTCAAACAAATTTTTCATGCATGCGTGTGTTAGTGTGTTCGGGTTTTTTTCGGGCGTTACAATTTTCTTTCTTTTTATCATATATGTATATGTTTATGAAATGTCTGCTTATACGTTTGCTTAAAAAGTACTAGAATTTTATTTTTTAAAACACCCTCATAAAATTTCGGCCACCACATACACATATACATAAAATATTTCTGCACCATTTTGAAATGAAACCAACCAACTAGTACTTCAAATTTTAAGGAAAAAGTCGAATTGTCAAACTAACTAACATTTTACCAAACCTAAAAAGCAATAAAGTTGAAAAGTGTAACACATACTAAATCTCTCAAAATCTCTCAAAAGCATAAGTAAAAATAGTAGTAAAATCTTTAACGTAAAACTTAAACATTAAATGCGGAAAAGTGAAGCGCTGGTCTTCGGGTTATGTGCACCTCCAGTCCAGTCCGATTAGGCATCCAAGCCTCCCTCAACATTATTATCATACTCACCTGCATTATACACACCTAGTGAGTCTAAAGACTCAACACGTCATATCCTTGATAACAAGTAATACATAATACAGAACACATGCAACAGTGAAAAATACTTGTACTTAAAATAACGTTTTCATGATAATGCATAAACTTTAAACTTGACCATTTTCATAAACATGTAAAATCATAAACATTTTCGTACTATCATAAACATATACATATTCAAGTTCATATATGTGTTTGTTGAATTCAGATCGTTGATTGTGACTTTCATATACGTGTTGGGCGATGGATCCATCTACATATAACCATAGTACTGGGCGGCGGGGACACCAGCGACACCCTCATCGGTCAACTGGGCCTTGGCCTTACGTGTTAACATATCATCGTATACATATACATATCCGTATCCAAAGAAATACGATCGTCGGGCTCCCACTGGGACCATAACCCTCACGATATCTCCAACATATCATCGTGTTAGTCACGATCCTTTCACATCCTTCAACATGTTATCATCACTTACAAAAATCATGCATATATGTATCGTTTTTATTTTTGAAACCAAGAATGCAAAATATCTTTTAAATGTCCAATAATTAATCTATAAAAATCCCGGAACATTTAAAAATCATGATTTAACATATAAAAATTCATAAACATCCAAATCATTGAAATAATCATATTTAGCATGTAAAATAGCATTTAGGACACTGCCATGACGTTTACTAATTTTCCGGTGTAAAACGTCCGTTTTACCCCTGTACGTGACATATTTCGTTTTTGACTTTTTCTTGATTTCTTTGACTCTAACATGGCCCAAATAAATATTTAAGCTTAAATTAAAATTGCCATAATTTTATTTAGCTTAAAAGCTAGGCTTTTTAACTAATTCTTAATTAGAAATTTTGAAGCCATTTTAATTCCGAAAAATCCCAAACTTTAATATAAAATTCCTAAATTCAAAAATTAGTCTTTTATATTATTTTAGCCCTTGTGAACCATGACTCGACCTCCGTGAGCCGTGTTTCAATTTATTTTAGTTAAGAAGACCCTAGCATGACATATTTGTTTCGAGCCCGAGCCATGTCTCAATTTCCTCGAGCCACCCTCGAGCCAGGTTGAACCAAACTCTGACCAACCCCCTTAGACACCCTACTGGACCTTAGGAACCAACGGAGACCGACCATAACTCAAAAACGAAGTCCCAACTCCCAACCATAAACTGGCCGAGACTCCTAAGATGCATGGTCTCTACTTTCTTGTGTCCAGGACCTAGCCAACGAGCTCAACCCCTGAACCAACATATTGTGCACTTCCCTAGGACCCTTAATACTCAACCAAGCCCAGTCCAAGCCCCCGCGACCGAGCGCACAACTCTGCACAGAACACAGGACCTGCGCGCCCCTCCTTAGCTTTTCTCGGGGAGGAGTCCTTGCTGTCAAGGACTCCTCCCAGCCCCCTTAACTCGAGTCCTAGCATGGCTAGGACTCTTCCCTTGACTCACTCACGGACGTGGCTAGCCCCTGGTCCCAACTGAACCAAGCCCAGCCTCTAAAACATGTGAACCGAACCCCCACGATTGCAACACAATTCAGTTGTGTTCTGTTCCTGTTGTAGCGTGTTTTTGTTGTTCTAGGACACCCTAAATTTGTGTAAAACAATACCATAACACTTCCTAATCATGGCAGCCCCTTTATGCACATAAACAACACAATTTGGATCAAAAATCCTACTTGAAATTTCATGTTATATGCAAAAAACTAAACTTGAACAAAAGTGTCACTCGTTTTCAATCTTTTCATGCATAAAATATAATATGATGTGATGATATTTTGAAGGAAAGAATAGGCGTGCCTTTGCGTATTTAACGCACGAAAAATCGTTGACGATCGCGAAAAACGAGGCAAGAACCTTGGATTGAAAATCCCTTGGAAGTTTTCGAATTTTCCTCTTGTTTATGGTGTGTGTGTGCCGTGTAGGTTGAGGAGAATTGGTGAGGTGTGTGGCGTGAATTCAAGGGTTACTGGGGAGTGTTTAACATATTAAATAGTTTAATCAAACACTAGTCCAAGCTTATGCCCATTAAGAATGTAATTAGGCCCATCAATGCTTGCTTAAAGTTTAATTAAAATATAAAAATTATTTTGTTTAAATAAGTTTGTGAATTTATTAGGCGGGTTGGAAAAATGTTCGCGTTTTTGTTGAAAATCCAATATCGATAAAAATTACGCCCCGTCGTATAAAATCACCTAAAAAACCCCTTATGNTAATTAAAATATAAAAATTATTTTGTTTAAATAAGTTTGTGAATTTTTTAGGCGGGTTGGAAAAATGTTCGCGTTTTTGTTGAAAATCCAACATCGATAAAAATTACGTCCCGTCGTATAAAATCACCTAAAAAACCCCTTATTTTCAAAAATAAGAAAAACCATCAACCATATTTAAACAATTAAAAATAATTATTTAATAAAAATATTTTTACGTTTTTCAACCCTCGGTCTCCGTTCTTCGATCGCAACTTGAATAATCCTTAAAAATGAAATTTTATGCATCATGACAATTAAATCCTATTTAACATATAATCATGCGTGTTACATAATCAATTGAGCAGTTAAATAATTTAATTACTTATTTTTCATATTTCTTAGATTTGCATGCCGTTGGGTTACGTCGTCTTAATTTTTGGACATTACAGTTTATCTTTTTATTGAATTCAAATCATCAATTGTGACTTTCGTATTAGCTGTAGGTCGATGGATCCATCTACGTATAACCACGGTATCGGACGGTGGGGACATCAGCGACACTCTCACCCGTCAACTGAGCCTTGGCCTTACATATCATCATATCATCGTATTAGTCACAATTAATTCACCTCCTTCAATTTTTCATATTTCCATCACTTATAAAAATTAATGCATATATAAATCATTTTTCTTTTAAACCAAGCATGCAACATATCTTTTAGCATTAACGTTTCATCATAAAATTTCATAAACATTTGAAATAAACATTTTAACATTTATTACAACATTCAGGTGACTGTCAGAACGTCTAACATTTTTCGTGCATTAATGATTGTTTTGCTCCTGAAACCCTAACTTTCCCTATTTATCCTTAGACTCTAAAACGGCGACCCAAATCCATCCAAACTTAACATGACACCTTAAAATACACCCATAAATATTTATTAAACGTAAACTTAAGCTCCTCGACTAATTTCTCAATTCGTATTTAAAACTTATACTACATCCCGGTTTTAACCCGAATTCACTCGAAACTTCACCAAACTTGAACCACAGCTTATTTACACCTAACCATATCTTATACAACACAAATCAAGCCAATTAAAAGCCTTGAACAAGCCTAGGAACATTCTGAAATTTTCTGCACAAAAAAAACCAACCCTAGTTTGTTCGGACCCTAGCTTGCCTCGACTCCAGCCTTTAACCACCATGTCCAAACCTTAGTTGACCCTCTTAGGAACATGACCGAACCCTAGGCAAGCTACAGCCCTTGCAAGAGGACAACCCCTTAACCTGTAACCTAAGCCTCACACGCGTCTAGCTTCACCTACAGCCCTAGGCCTTGCACCAGCCTTCCTCCAAGTCATCTAGGACCCTGACCCAACCCCTTAGGACCCCTGGACGCGCCCTAACAGCAGCTAAGATCCGTGTCCTTCAAGGAACCCTAGCCGAAAACCCTAGCCCATAGAAACTCAAATTTTCGTTCATATTGCTAACCTACCATGGCAGCTGTGACGCACCGTAACCTAAAACTACTTAAAATTTGCGGAAAATAAAATTTTTTCTTATTTACATAGTAAACCCTTGCCTTCGGAATTTAAATAAAATGATCGACTAAATTTTTGAAAATAATCCAAATACAAAATATTTCCATGGCATAAAAAATATCATTCATCACGAATGTAAAAACATTATCCAAAAAGAGCATTTGAAAATATTTGTTTGCCAGCAAAATCTTGAATAAATAAAAATCAGGGTAAAAGTTTAGCGTACATAAAATATTTTCATAAACTGGGCGATCCTCGGGTTTGCACTGCACACGGTCCGAGCAACTCACTGGTCCCCACCTCTCGTCTCCTCGAACTCGTCCTCACCTGCATCGATCAAGTTTAGTGAGTCTAAAGACTCAACATGTATAAACTGAGAATAGCAAGTAATACATAATAAAACCACATGAATTTTAAAGTAGCACAAACTTACTTAAACTCTGAACATACTTACATAAACATACTTACATAAGCATAGACGTGCCATTATTTCATACACATTTTCATAAACGTGCAACATCATACATATTTAAACATGCATAATTTTTGGAAACTTAATTTCGGTAATTTGACAAATTGAGCGTAAAATATTGAACAAACTGATCAAGAAGACTGAAAGGAACTGATCTAAAATACGTAAAATATTGGTTGCCTAACTGAAGATTAGTGCGCAGAAAATCAACGGCAATTGAACTAAGCTAACTGAAGATTGTAGACGACTGGGTGATCAGTTACACTACAATCAATTGAGAGCAATCAGCTTATCCCATCGACTTTGTCAAAATTGATAAAACAGTTTTACACGTCATCAGTTAAGGAATGTAGCTATCAACTGACAAAATGTATAAAAGCAGACTGCAACATGTAGTGGGAACACCGCATTTCAGCAATGATACAGTTTACTACTGTCAGAATAATGTCGACATGGCAAACAACGTATATAAAAATTCAAATCGTATTCATTATTACCGTTGGAAGCAAAGATTATAAATAACCAAGAAGAGCAGCAGAGGATATATAACTGTTCAATCAACCAAACTGTTATTCTGCTGAAATCTCTTCACAAGCTTTCTGTTCATATTCAAAAGATTTCAAAGCTCACACTTAGCATATACATTCATAGCATTCAAGCCTATAATTTGATCTTACAAGCACAAACATTTACTGTTGTATTATTCGATCTTATAGAGATCAGTTGTGCTAAGTAGTTTCAGATCAGTCGAGTACTGTAAACTGTATCAAAACTAAGAGTTTCAGTTTGACATTGTTAATTCCAAAACTGAATTGGGTATGTACGATTCTTTGTATTGATCAAAGTCTTTTAGTGAATATCCTATCTTCTAGATAGAAGGGGTGACGTAGGAGTGATTGAAATCTCCGAACATCCATAAATCTTGTGTCTCTTAATTTCAGTTTTATTCTATCTGTCAATTAGTTTATTTCCGCAATTTCATTAGTTAACTGATCGACATTGACAAACAAAATTCTCGAGCTCAGTTTATCACTAAACTGACTCATTATTCGAAAGGGTGTAAAATTGTCAAGTATTTATTCAACCCCCTTTTAAACACTTCTTCACCTCCCAACCGCTCCTATCAATAATCATCATCATTTTGTATAGAGATATGTTTCAAAGCAAGTGACCCATAACATAATGCACCTGATAAGACTAAACCACAGTACTAGGTTGGCAGGGATCATCACAGTCTTTCGACCGAACTTCCACTCCCACATACATAAAATCCGTAGTCATGCTTTATCGGGTAGATTGGTCCCTGGTCATACTTTACCGTTTTCCAATCCTGATCAAAACCCGATCCGCTACCGGGGTGGAGAGGTCCTCACACACGTTCTCCAGCTTCCAAACCCGTTCATAATTGGTCACAAGACAATTCGCATACCTTAAATACATAAAACATTTTCTTTTGCACGTCGAACATATTTATATAGCGTTGAGGGCTTCTTTGGACCTCGCTTGGGAGACTGCTGCACATACTAAAGCATTTTTCCAGAAAGCCTGGCGCTCGGGCGGTAATTTCTTACCGCTCGGGCGTGCCCTGTCCAGAAGACCTGGCGCTGGGGCTGTAAAATCTTACCTCTCGGGCGCCGTCCATCCAGAAGGCCTGGCGCTCGGGCGGTAACATTTTACCGCTCGAGCGCCGCCCAGCTAAGCGGTTCTCAACGAAGCCTGCAACCAAAAATCCTCAAGAACAACACATTTTGATACAGTTTGAGCAGTCACACAAAAAATATCATAACTCACTCGACTCTTGTCCGAAAATTACGAATTTACAGTCAAATCGAAAATATCGAAAAGTACTACGTTTATATTTTGTAAGTTATTTCCAGAAAGCCGATAAAAAATTTGCAGGATTTTAAATGACAGCATATTCGGTTTTTGCGATCTAAAACCCGTTCCAAAATCGTTCCAAACATCATTGCTCAAACTTTGCATAACATAAATGGATTTTTACATACAATATGCATCAAAATATTTACTATGACAAGATCGATGCAGAAAAATAAAATAATATACATGCCTTTGCGTTAAAACACACGAAGATAACGAATACCGACGCGGTGGATTATGGGAGATGACCGGGAGATGCTTGCTACACGATTCTTGCTCGAACAAAGAGCGTAAATCTCCAGAAATTTGCAAGGGAAAGGAGTGGCTTCTACTGTAATGCTAAGACCCTAGATCCTTATCAAAAGAGAGCACAAAACAAATGTGTGTGTGAGTGTCTGTGCCGAGTGTGAGTGTGTAGAGTGTGAAAACGTGTAGGTGTGTGTTTATTGATTAGGAGAAAGGGGTTAATTAGTTTAATAAAAATACTAATAACCAATTAACATGCTAAATAAAATACTAATCTAACTATTTAATCCCACACAAAGATTTAATAAAATAATTAAATACTAAATTTTCAAGATTAAAATTCCCAAATTCAAATTAGTATTTTTGAAAAGCTTAAAATCTTAAAATCACCTAATAAATTAAATTAGACTTTAAAATGCTTAAAATTTCATAAATCATTTAAAATACCAATTTTCTTGACTTGAATTAAAATACCACATTACTCATAACTCGCCTAAATTGTCACCGGTCTATTTTCCCGATCCCGCATAGAATATTCACCTGAAACATAAAACTCAAGAAAACGTTTTAACGTGCATCATATAAACATGTAATAATTTAAAAATAATGCAAAGCATAAATCATGCATCGTAAAAAAAATCATTTTAAAATTAAATAAATAATTTACAATTTAATAAATGCATGGGTTTTCGTGTACTGATTTTGAGCTCTACAATTCATCCCTCACTTAAATAAATTTCGTCCTCGAAATTAACTCTTACCAAACAACTCCGGGTATCGAATTCTCATATCTGCTTCGGCCTCCCAATGGCCTCCTCCGCTGATTGATTCAGCCATTGGACTTTGACCAATTTGGTCATTTTGTTATGAAGTCTCCTCTCCTGTCTGTCTAGAATTCGGATAGGTCTTTCTTCATATGACAAATCTGGAGCAAGCTGCAACGACTCAAAACTCAAGACATGCGAAGGATTCTCCATATACTTCCTCAGCATCGAAACGTGGAATACAGTGTGTACTCGGGCCAAATTCGGTGGTAGAGCTACACGATAAGCAAGTGTCCCAGCTCTGTCAAGAATTTCGAATGGCCTTATGAATCTCGGACTCAGCTTGCCTCTCTTCCCAAACCTCATAACACCCTTCATGGGTGAGAGCTTCACGGATACGTGATCTCCTACGTAAAATTCGAGATCCCTTCTTCTCTTGTCAGCATAACTCTTTTGGCGACTCTGTACGGTCTTCATCCTATCTTGGATCTTGATCACTACGTCTACAGTTTGCTGAACAAACTCTGGGCCAAGTTCTGATCTCTTACCGACTTCATCTCAATGAATCGGTGATCTACACTTCCTTCCATACGGTGCTTCGTAGGGAGCCATACCTATAGATGATTGAAAACTGTTGTTGTAGGTAAACTCTACTAGGGGTAATTTCGATTCTCAATTCTCATGGAAATCGATCACACATGCTCACAATAAATCTTCCAATATCTGAATCACTCGCTCAGACTGGCCATTTGTCTGAGGGTGGAATGTCGTATTGAATAGCAGCTTCGTCCCCATAGCTGCATGTAAACTCTTCGAAAAGGACGATGTGAATCTGGTGTCCCTGTCAGACACAATAGAAACTGGGATCCCGTACAATCGGACTATCTCTCAGATATAGAGCTCTGCATATTGAGTCATGGAAAAAGTCGTCTTCACCGGTAAGAAGTGTTCTGATTTAGTAAGTCGATCCACTATAACCCAAATGGCATTAGATCCCCTGACTGACCTCGGCAATCCAACAACAAAATCCATGGTGATATTCTCTCATTTCCACTCGGGAATAGGTAGCGGCTTAAGCATCCCTGCTGGCCTCTGATGCTCTGCTTTCACTTGCTGACAAGTGAGGCATTCAAATACAAATCGTCGGATGTCCCGCTTCATCCCTGGCTACCAATACAGCATCTGTAAGTCCTTTTATATCTTGGTACCCCCTGGATGTATGGAATACGGAGATGTATACGCCTCTGTCAAAATATCTTCTATGATCGAATCAACACTAAGCACCCACATCTTTTCTCTGTACCTCACAATACCATCGGATACTGCGTAAAGTACACTGTCATTGGCTTCATCCTTCAGTCTCCATTTTTGTAACTATTCATCTGAAGGCTGACCTCTACGGATTCGGTCTAGAAAAGAAGACTGGACTGTCAGATTAGACAACTTGGGAGCTCTGCCCTTAGGATAAACTTCTAGGCCAAACCTCTGAATCTCTGATTGAAGAGATCTCTACGCTGACAACTGTGCTACGACTGCTACTTTCCTGCTCAAAGCATCTGCCACAACATTAGATTTCCGTGGATGGTAGCTAATTTCACAATCGTAGTCTTTTACTAACTCCAACCACCCTCTTTGTCTCATGTACAGCTATTTCTGCGTGAAGAAGTGCTTGAGACTCTTGTGATCAGTGAATATCTGACATTTCTTGCCATACAAATAATGTCTCCATATCTTCAACGCAAAGACAACGGCAGCTAACTCGAGATCATGAGTCGGGTAGTTTTTCTCATGCACTTTCAACTGTTTGGAGGTGTATGCTATGACTCGACCATGCTACATCAATACTGCGCCAAATCGAGCTTAGAAGCATCGATGTATAACAAAAAATTGCCTTGCCCTGATGGCATGGCTAGAACTGGCGTTGTGATAAGAGCTTGCTTCAAAGTATTGAAGCTCTTCTGACATTCTTCATTCCACAAAAATTTAGCATTTTTTTAGTCAATGAAGTGAGTGGCACTGCAATCGAGGAAACCCCTGAATAAATTTCTTTAGTAGCCTGCCAAGCCTAGGAAACTAAGGATCTCTGACGCGTTCTTCGGCTCAACCCATTCTTTTACTGCACCCACTTTAGCTGGATCCAACTCAATGCCACTGCTAGATATGATATGTCCCAAAAATGCTACTTTCTCCAATCAGAATTCACACTTGCTGAATTTTGTAAACAACTTGTGACTCTGCAAGGCTTGCAAAAATGTACTCAAATGCTGACTGTGCTCCTCACGGCTCTTCGAGTATATAAGAATGTCGTCAATGAATACTATGACGATCTGATCTGGGTAGGGCTGAAATACTCTATTCATTAGGTCCATAAAAATCATTGGAGCATTCGTTAGTCCAAATGGCATCACTAAAAATTCGTTATGCTCATATCGAGTTCTGAAGGTTGTCTTATGAACATCTGCATCTTTTACATTCAGCTGATGATACCTAGAATGTAGATCTATCTTAGAGAACACTGTAGCTTCATGCAACTGATCGAACAAATCCTCCATCCTTGGTAATGGGTATTTGTTCTTAATCGTTATCTTGTTCAATTCTCGGTAATCGATACACAGCCTCATGCTTCCATCTTTCTTCTTTACGAAGAGCATTATTCGCCCCATGGTGAGAAATTAGGGCGGATGAATTCTTTATCTAGGAGCTCTTGAATTTGCTGTTTGAGCTCTAACATCTCTGCTGGAGCCAAATGGTACGGTGCCTTAGAGATTGACACAGTGCCTGGCACAAGGTGAATGGCGAACTCCACTTCTCTTTCTGGTGGAAGGCCTGTGACGTCGCCTGGGAAAACTTCAGGAAAACCTCTGACAACTGGTACGTCAGATATCGATGGGTGGGTGCGTCAGGTGTTAAAATAATACTGGCCAAGAATGCTTGACACCCCTTATGTATAAGTCTCTGTGCCTGCATACAAGAGATCATGCGAGGGAAACTTCTTCACCTATCTGGCTCAAAAAGAAATTGCTCCATGCCCAACGGTCTTACCAACACTGATCTTCTCTGAAAATCAATTAAAAATCTGTTCTTCATCAGCCAGTCCATCTCCAAGATAATATCAAACTCTGTCATTGGCAACACAATCAGGTCGGCGTAAACTAGGTGGCCCTGTAGTTCAAGATCGATATCTCTGACCACGCTAGTAGCTGATAACTCCTCTCCTAATGGGACTGTCACAGAGTAGCTCACGTCGAGTCCAATGGACTTGACATTCAAATAATTAGCGAACGTCTCCGAGATAAAAGAGTGAGTGGCCCCGGAATCTAACAAGGCCTTCATGACTACTCTCTTTATGAAGATATTTCGTGAGGGACGTTAGCACAACACATAAACTTATACCCCAAAATACTAATCTTAGCCTCATGCATAGTTGGAAATTTCTATCCAAAGTCTCCAAAACACGAAAACAACATGCTATTAATCCCAAGTAAAATTTGAAACATGAATGACAAAAATAATAATACGGGGTTGAATTAAATAGGTTACCAGTCAGTAGAGTCGTGTCTGGGTTCGCCTCCTCGGCCTGCATGATGAACACTCTCCCCTAGATCGTCTGCCTCCACTGTGGGCGGTCCTTCAGCATGTGATCGCTGGCTCCACACTTGAAGCATTTGCCCAAGCCCCATAAACACTGCTCCATATGTTTGCGGTTGCATTTCGGGCACGATGGGTACTCACCAGGCTTCTGAGGAGCCTTTTTTTGCTGAATAGGACCTTTACCTTTCGGCGGTCCTTGAAACGGCCCCTTTCCCTGCTGTCCCTGGAAAGGTCTCTTAAACTGATGCTGCTGCTGTGAGTGATGCTGCTGGGGTGCCTGATAGGGCCTCTTGCCCTGTCTATCATTCTCAATGTATTTCTGGTCCTGTTCAGCCACCAAGGCTCTAGATACAGCAACAATATAAGTGGTAGGACCAGCAACTCTAACATCACAGCGCAAGACCGACCGTAATCCATCGATGAAATGCCTCAGCTTTTCCCGGGCATCATTCACAATTAAGGGCACGAAGTGACACCCCCTCTCAAACTCCCTTACAAACTCTGCTATGCTGTTGTCTCTTTGTCGCAAAGTCATGAACTCCCTAGTCAATCGGGAGCGTACTTCCTCAGTGAAGTACTTGAAGTAAAATACCTCCTTAAAACCCTCCCAAGTAAGGGTCTGCAAATTCACTGCCATAGATGCACTCTCTTACCACAGTCTGGCATCTCCTGTCATCAGAAAAGTGGCACATCTGACTCTTCTACATCCTGCAGCTCCATAAAAATGAATATCACCTCGATGGACTTAATCCATCTCTCCGCTATCTTCGGGTCAGTAGTCCCCGAGAACTCCTTTGGATCCATCCTCCTGAATCTCTCATACAACGCCTCTGGCCTAGGCCTCGCTCCCGTATCAACTCCAGCATTGTTCCCTGCAAACTGTGTGAAGAATTGGGTCATCCCTGCAAACATCTGTGCCTGCATATCTGGCGGTGGGTGACGAAAAGTGGCCATCTCCTCATCCCGAGCCTCTCTATCCTCTTCACCTGCCCCACGTGGAATCATACATCTAGGAGGCATACTATTCCACAATTTACCCAACATGTAAACCAACATGCAAGAACATACTATCCATATCATAAGATGAGCGTAAATCGAACTTAAATATGCACATGTTGAAATCATGACCTTGATGCTTACTACATGAAAGAATTTTAAAACTTTAAAACTTACAAACTTAAGGCGTGACTTCGTGAGCTTCTCGCAACTGGCAGTAGGCATAACCCTTTACAAGAACCCTCTCTGATACCAACTGTGACGCACCGATCTAAAACTACTTAAAATTTGTGGAAAATAAAATTTTTTCTTATTTACATAGTAAACCCTTGCATTCGGAATTTAAATAAAATGATCGACTAAATTCTTGAAAATAATCCAATTACAAAATATTTCCACGGCATAAAAAATATTATTCAACACTCATGTAAAAGCATTATCCAAAACGAGCATTTGAAAATACTTGTCTCCCAACAAAATCTTGAATAAATAAAAATTAGGATAAAAATTTAATGTGCATAAAATCCTTTCATAAACTGGGCGGTCCGCAGGTTTGCACTGCACACTGTCCGAGCAACTCACTGGTCCCCACCGCTCGTCTCCTTGAACTCGTCCTCACCTGCATTGATAGTGAGTCTAAAGACTTAACATCTATAAACATAGAATAGCAAGTAATACATAATAAAATCACATGTATTTTAAAGTAGCTCATACATACTTAAACTCTGAACATACTTACATAAACATACTCACATAAGCATAGACATGCCATCATTTCATAAAACATTTTCATAAACGCGATGCATCATACATACTTAAACATGCATAATCATCATCATTTTGCGTAGAGATATATTTCAAAGCAAGTTACCCATAACATAATGCGCCTGACCAGGCTAAACCACAGTACTGGGCTGGCAGGGATCATCACAGCCTTTCGACCGAGCGTCCACTCCCACATACATTAGATCCCCGGTCATGCTTTACCGGGTGGATTAGTCTCTGGTCATGCTTTACTGCTTTCCAATCCTGATCGAAACCCGATCATGCTTTACCGGGGTGGAGAGGTCTCCGAACACGTTCTCCGGCTTCCAAACCCGTTAATAGTTGTTCACAAGACAATTCACATACTTCAAAAACATAAAACATTTTCTTTTGCATGTCGAACATATTTATATAGCGTTGAGGGCTTCTTTGGACCTCGCTTGGGAGACTGCTGCACATACTAAAGCATTTTTCCAGAAAGCCTGGCGCTCGGGCGGTAATTTCTTACCGCTCGGGCGTGCCCTGTCCAGAAGACCTGGCGCTGGGGCTGTAAAATCTTACCTCTCGGGCGCCGTCCATCCAGAAGGCCTGGCGCTCGGGCGGTAACATCTTACCGCTCGAGCGCCGCCCAGCTAAGCGGTTCTCAATGAAGCCTGCAACCAAAAATCCTCAAGAACAACAAATTTTTGATATAGTTTGAGCAGTCACACAAAAATGATCATAACTCACTCGACTCTTGTCCAAAAATTACGATTTTACTATCAAATCGAAGATATCAAAAAGTACTACATCTTATATTTTGAAATTTTTTCCAGAAAACCGACTGAAAATTTGCAGGGTTCGAAATGACAGCAAATTCGGTTTTTGAGATCTAAAAACCGTTCCAAAATCATTTCAAACATCATTTCTCAAACTTTGCATAACATAAACGGATTTTTACATACAATATACATCAAAATATTTACTATGACAAGATCGATGCAGAAAAATAAAATAATATACATGCCTTTGAACATACGAAGATAACGAATACTGACGCGTGGATTACGGGAGATGACCGGGAGACGCTTGCTACACGATTCTTGCTCGAAAAAAGGGCATAAATATCCATAAATTTGAAAGGGAAAGGGGTGGCTGCTGCCGTAACTCTAGGAACCCTATATCCTTATCAAAAGAGAGCACAAAACAACTGTGTGTGAGTGTGTGTGCCGAGTGTGAAAACGTGTAGGGGTGTGTGTGCGTATTGATTAGAGAGATAATTAGGGGTTAATTAGTTTAATAAAAATACTAATAACCAATTAACATGCTAAATAAATTAATAATCTAACTATTTAATCCAACTCAAAGATTTAATAAAATATTTAAATGCTAAATTTTCAAGATTGAAATTCTCAAATTTAAATTAGTATTTTTGAAAACCTTAAAATCTTAAAATCATCTAATAAATTAAATTAGGCTTTAAAATACTTAAAATTTCATAAATCATTTAAAATACCAATTTTCTTGACTTGAATAAAAATACCACATTACTCATAACTTGCCTAAATTTTCATCGGTCTCTTTTCTCGATCTCGCATCGAATATTCGCCTGAAACATAAAACTCAAGAAAATGCTTTAACGTGCATCATATAAACATATAATAATTTAAAATAATGCAAATCATAAATCAAGCATCGTAAAAAAATCATTTTAAAATTAAATAAATAATTTACAATTTAATAAATGCATGTTTTCTCGTGTACTGATTTTGGACTCTACAACAGCCCCTTTGTACATCATAAGCAAGAATTTTAAAAGATGGAAACTCTAGTTTTATAATGTTTATACCATAAAAACGAAAATAAAAAAGTGTATCATGTTTTTCGTGCAATCATGTATCAAAACATATAATATGGTGTGAAATAAGAGTGAAGAAAGATTAAAGTGTGTCTTTGCGTTTATTACGAATGAAAAATAGCTTGCAATGCGAGGGAAGTCTACGAGATAAGGACCTTGCTGAAATCTCCTTCAAATTCACGTGATTTTCCTTCCAAAAAAACGTGTGTGTGTGTTTCTTGGCTAATGAAGAGTCCTAGTGGTGTTTGTGTGATGTGTGCGTGAGTTATGTGTGTTTAGGTGAGGGTTTATTAGTTTAAAGTTTGATATAAAACACATGGTGCAAGCTTAGGCTCATTAACCTAGAATAGTAAGCCCATTAGATAATAATTAAAATATGTTGCTTGGGAAAGTTTGTGAAAATATTAACCGAGTTCTTAAAAAGTCTCAATTTTCATCGAAAATTTATTACCGGTTTAAAATACGACTCGACACGTAAAAACACCTCAAAATACATCATTTTCGAAAATACCTATTAAAATATACTATATATTAAATAATTAAAAATAATCATTCAATAAAAATATTTTCTCTTATATGCTCATCGGTCTCCATTCCTCGATCGCGTCTCGAATCACCTTTAAAACACAGTTTTATGCATTCTAGTAGAAAACTATATTTTAAACATGTAAATATGCCTATCACATTTAATTAATGTAATTAAAATAAATTGTTTAAAATACATAAGAAATTTGATAACGTGCATGCATGTGTTTCACGTGGACCTTTCAGTTTTCGGGACGTTACAATCTACCCCCCTTAAATTGAATTTCGTTCCCGAAATTCGCTTATCCTCGATAATAAAAAAGTTTAGACTCTTAATTCAAGTATCCCAATAATTAATGCTTCCGCTACGCCACTTTGATAAAATAAGTTTTAGGCTGTCTTTATGTCTCCTTAATCTTAATTAAACTTTCTTTCAAGATCCTCGTTTGCGAATCACAACTTAAAACGACCTATGGTGACTTAGTTCTATTTTATTTCGCCCAAAATTTCATATAAACACCTATCTCATTAACTTGTAAATCACGCTTACACAACCCAAACAGTCTTAGATAACATAATTCCAACACACATATCCACTTAATGTCAAGTTTCTTAATGACTTTCAAAAATTCTTCACGACATGGCGTCTATCTCACTTCTTACATGCGTCTTTCAAGTAACCTAACCATCAATCATACCCAACTTTCTAAAAAAATTAACACTAACAAAGATATAATTTTAACTCTTAAGATCATGACTAAAACTTATGATACATGTAAATCAAACCTTAAATTCTCGAAAACATGTTAACTTAATGTCTAATCCTATAACTTAACTAATCGATCAACTTTACCTTAAATTGTCATCAATCTAAATTTTTTAATTTGCCACAGCATTATTTCACTAAGGCTTAGATTTTCAAGCCCAATATTGATTCATCATACAATAACCTTGATTACAATTCCTTATAACATTATAACCAAGATATTTCAAGGTTATAAATATCCCTTCAAACCTAAATCATCGAAAATTCCTATCGTGTAAACCATTCAATTCTCACTTATTGCTAAAATAGTCCCCAAATTCTTTAATAATTGCAAAATTAATTCCTAATTTCCTCGAAAATTATCCAATTGGTCCTTAATTTTGAAAATTGTGCACTTAACCCATAAGTTTTTGACATCCCTAATTCCATTCTATAGGTTTCTCGTAACATAAAATTCAATAATTTTAAGCTTGTTAAACCCAAAATCAATTCTTATAACCAATATTACATTTCCATCAAAACCTAAAATCTCAAATTATACATTTTTATACTTTAAAGACCGACGGAATCTTCGAATCATTATAATTTGTTCTTCTTTTCCTTCTAAGGAAACATTAATATATGTATATATTTAGGAATGAGATTGAAGAGGTAGATTGAATATAATTTGGGTTGATGTAGAATACAATTAGTCAACAACTGGTTAGCTACTTAAAAAAAAAAAGATTACTGTAAGTTTAGCAAAATCATTAAATTTGTGATTTCTTTATAGGTGTATGGTCAAAGATAATAGCTCTAAATTACATTTCTAGATTTATGGATTCTGAATAATTGATCAGTAAACTTAATTTGAAATAAAATTCTCCAAGTTGTGGAAAACTTGCATTTTTTTTTAAATGTAGTTATCAAGCCTTAGTTCTTAGATAAAGATTTTAGTGCCTCAGTCATCATGATAGAAGCAGCAGCCTAATGTTTGAAACAAAGGAGTTAACTTCACGCTGAATATTGCTTTGAAATATCTAGGATTAATTATGAAGATCTAATTACTAATTAGTTTATCTAAAGTTAATTAGTTTTGATGGATTAAGATCAAATGTTAAATTCTGTAGAAAAGTAGTCTTCTTGAATTCTAATATTACGTGTAAACGTCTTAAATAAATCATAGCTAAGTTTTGGAAATTTACAGCGACTTTAGTTGAATTATCAAATCTTAGTTATTAATTTAAACAAAACTTCAATGTTCGAGTGGAATATAGAAATGACTCTAATATTCTCTGAATATGTGAATTGGTGCCAAAACTAAGCATTAAAATATTTGTTATGTTTAATAAAAGAGTATAATTGGAAATTTTGTGACCCTTATTTAATTGTAATACACAGGAAAATCTTTGAAATATATAAAATAATTGCGTAAAATTAGAGTTTATTAAGTCACTGTTAATTGGGATAACTAATTTGGTTTTAGATTGTCAGAGTTGAAAGTCTATGTATTCAAAATTAAGCTAAGACTCTCATATGCGTACACTCCTATTCCGACATTATTTCGCAAAAGATCCACAATAATGAATTTGGATGCATATTGTTATATTGGTGCTTTATTGTTTCCTTATATGTTGGAATTCTGTATTCAATTATGTCCTTGTGATATTTTGGATGATATGTATGTCATGTGAGTCACCTCTTGGTTTCTGGGGGTCAAAGTGCTGCATGTGGGTATGTATACGAGTCACCTTTTGTTTCCCTATGGTCAAAGTGCTGTATGACGGGGTCCCAATGTGGATGTTGTTATGTTCCATCTGTCATGTGAGCCACCTCTTGGTTCCTGATGGTCAAAGTGCTGTATGTGAGGGGGAGTATGTGAGCCACATCTTGTTTTCCTATGGTCTAAGTGTTGCATCATAGAAATTCTGATATAAATTATGTTATTATGTTATTCTTGCATTTTTTCATCCTATCTACTCGTGTATTTATTATTGTTAAAACTTTTGTCGTTATCGTTGAGATTGAATTAATGACTGGATACATTAGTGTACTGAAAAATTTTGGTTAAAGGTAATAATCTGAATGAGGAAGACGGATATGTAGAATATATAGAAAAGATCATCGAGGAAGATGATGACATGGAAGATGTTTCGTAGAGTTTGGAGACTTGAATTCTTTCATTTGAGTTCTTTTAGGAATCGTGGATTATTTCATTTCAAATATTTTGGCTATTCCTTTGGAAGACCAATTTATTTACTCATTAATCTGATTGAGAGATTGAATAACTGTTTCTTTTTAATAAATAAATTATGATTTTTTATAAATTTTAGGCTTTGTGTTGATTATATGAGTTATCGATACTTTAAGTAAGGCTTGAGCTCTACAGATATTGTGTGTGTTTCGGTGCGTGTGCGAAATCTGGGCCTCACATATTTTTTATCATATAATAAAAATAAAATAACAAAATAAATATGGAAAAGTAGTTCAATTTGAAAATAATACATTAGAGGGGCAATAAGCCTTGGTCTTTTTATTCAAACATATAAACTATTATTACATAGTAACCTTCTACATAAGAGGAGGAACTTGTTTAGCTACATATAATAGCCGGAGTTACAACACACATAAACTAGTAAGAGAAAATATTACAATTTGTTTGAAAGAAAATGAAGAGGTCGAATGATGCCATCATCTTCCTTCTGCCTTGATATTTATAGAAATCTTGATGGATTTGAAATCCGGATTTCAAAGCTTGTGAATTCTTCTGCCAGTTGTGGCCGACAACTAGGGGTGTTTATCGGTCAGTTCGGTTCGGTTTTCGGTTTTAGAAATATATAATCCGATATCCGAACAATTTTTCTTCGGTTCGGTTCGGTTTTCTACCAAAACGGTTCGGTTATTTCGGTCAGTTAATTCGATTTTGGTATAATAATTTAAATTAATAATATAAATATATTGTAAAATATAATATGTTAACTTTTTACATGTTTTCTTAGTAAAATATTTAAATAAAAGGTCTAAATTAATTAAACAAACAACAATCAACTAAAAATTATTCAAAATAGTTTTTCATTCACTAAATATCATATCAAAATATGTAATATAAATAAAAAAATAAAAAATTATTAATTTAATGAAATTTCGGTTTTTTCGTTTTGTTCGGTTTTGATATACATAATCCGAAACCGAACCAAATAAACTTCGGTTTTCACATTTATATCCGAATTACAAAATTCGATTTTGGGTTCGGTTCGGTGTTCGATTTTTTCGATTTGGATTTTCGATTTTTTCGGTTTTATCCGAAGTTTGAACACCCCTACCGACAACATCTTGTGACTGGTGGTCCTTTCAACCACTAGTTTGTGGCTTTTCTTTAAAGGGTGGTTGAGTCGTCCATCTTTCCACTGACTAGTGGAATTATCTTTTAGTGGGGGTCCATCCTCCACTAATGGAGTGGTTGGATCACATGTCTACTTTTCCTTGTCGAGGAATCTTTTGTTTCTGTATTGTCCCCGATGAAATTGTTTTTTGTGTGGTCCTTCACCACTTAGCCATGTTTCTGCAAGATGCTTTTGGTCTGATATGGGTCTAAAGCCTTTGCCAAATTCTGGCTCCTTTTGATTTGGGCATTCTGGGCAGATGTTTTCTGACCATCTTTCCACATGAGCAATGTTACAGAATTTCCGAGAGTTTCTTTACTCCCCCGATAACTTGTTATTCAATAGAAGATTTCTTTTCTTTTCAAGTAAGTCTTCTGCAAAACTTGTTGTTTTTCTTATCATGGTATTTAACAGGAACGATCTATTTACAGAATTATGATAAAACTTAAATGAAAACTTGACTTTGTCCATCTCTGTTAGAAATACCCATAGACCCCATACGCTTCTGGTAAGAATGTAGTCTTCAGTTATTAAAGTAACAAGGGGTGTTTCTTCTGTTGGAGGATTCTTCATAAATTTTTGAACATTTGTGTCTGACTTCCTTAACTTGATAAAATTAAAGGCTTTGTGTGAGCCTTTTCCGGCTGGTTCTGTTGTTGTACTGAAAAAGTATAACTCCAGAATGTCTCATCTGGACAAATAGTCGTTGTTAGCCCATGTCTCATGAACAACATCTTGGATCCATTTAGGTAAACCTGAGATTTCTGGGAAGCTAGGTGATGTAGTATAAACTGATACAAGAGCCTCGAATTCATACCATGGTTTTACCTCATTTGGATATGAATTTTTTTCATCCATACCATAGGATATTTTCCTGATACATCAACTCTGATTGTGCCTGAGTTAATGCCAATTTTGTTTTTAATTTCTTCAAGTTATGTTGATATATCTGAAATGGAGAAATTACATTTTCATTATTACCAACCTTAGATTTACTCTTATCTGCATTAGGTTGATCTTTATCTCTTCAATCTCCGAGGTGAAGGGTTTACTTGAAGACTCGAGATAAGGATCTGGAGTTTCAATTTTTGTTTCAGTCGACTCTTCTGGGGATGATCCCGACCTAACACTTGTGCTAAGGATATTTGAATCTCATGCTCTAGGTATAGAGTCCGATACTCGAAAACTGTCAATTATGGAAACCAGTGGCTTCTCAATAGCTTGCAGGATAAGCCTTTGCTTTACAGACCATAGCTGAGTATAAGTTTGTAAACATCTTGTAATTCGATCAGAGACTATTCTCTTATCAGCTTGTTGTAGCCTACCCGCAACTCTTTCATTTAGGTCAAGTTTGTTGAACTCATTTTGAAGCATTTCAAGGTGTTCTCTCAAATGCCTCTGAATTTTTATAATGACATCGACATCACCACTGTCCATCTCTTGTCAAAAAATCTGCAAGAATATTTTCATGAGATATAATAATCACAATATCAAAAATATAATTTTTACATAAAGCTTGTCATCTTAATAATCTAGCCTTCTCGGGTTTAGATTCTATTTTTAAAAAAAGCTTTTACATGTGTATTATCAACTTTTAAAATAAATTTTTTTGGTAGTAAAAATAATGGTCATTTTTCAAAAGCCTTTTTTACTGCATAAAATACTTTTTCGTTGATATGCTTTCTTATGGCTTCTGCTTCTGAGACCATGTTATTTGAAAAAATTCTCCTCAAACATTTAATTACACAGTAATAATAAATCTGTATGTAGGTTGGAAATCTTGCGCAGCTGCATGTCTTTAGGTTATATGCCTTTAAGAACATACTCGATAGGTAAAACAATGTCACGTACTATAATCATGAAGATTGAGGATATTTTTGAATTTTTTTAAAAATTAAGTAGTTCAAACAAAGATTTGAAGAGATATAGAGTGAGGAAAAAATTAAGATTGGAAATATGGAGTTATTGCAAATTTACCCATTTAAAATTGGACTTAAATATATATAAATTAGATGAAAATAAAAGAAAACATTAATTTGATGAATAATTTATTTGTTTATTAATAAATAATATTTTTAACATTTGTTTTTGTGTATTTTTCCATTTTAAATAAATTATCTCTAATTTTTTGAGTAATTAAAGTCGTGGATGACTTATTTTAAGAACTGAGACTATTGATGAATTTATAAAAAAAAAAATAAGCACAATCAATTTTAACAAAAAAATTAAAGATGAATTGTATATAATAAAACTTTCCATAGATGCCATAAACATAACCAAACAAGATCAAAGTTTGAAGGATCGATTTAATTCATCGGTGTTAACTTTCTTATAACACAAGCTATTGCAGCTCATTGAAAAATATAGTGTTCGAAATGCCTTCAAAGACACTAGCACACTCGATCCTTCAGAACAAAACTTTTTATTCGATCCAATACTTCCCAAAGTTTGCAGTCATCATAAACAAGAAACTAGAGATAAAAGCTAGATATTTCACCTTTCTCTTCACTTTTCTTCGGGATCAGACTTCTCGAAAAACATCTTCCTCAACTAATTGAAAGGCTGTCCCATTTGAAAAGCGAAAGAAAAATCAAAATCAGGATGTATAGGAATTCAAAAATATAATACACTTAATAACCACTTCAAGAAACGAACAATTTAAAGCGAAGTAGATTCCGTAGCGTGGCATGGCGTACAGATGCTCCTAGGGGGCGTTCCATATTTGTTAAAAATTACAAACATGCGCCCTCACGTACACACTCAAAAGCACCAACAAACAAGGGAGATAGCAATGACACACAGATGAAGGAAGTGGTTAATACCAAAGAACTAAATACTTCGGCAGGAACTAGTGAAGAGATACAAGAAAACACGTCAAATACAGAACAAGTTGATATGGGTAAGAAAACAATGGACTGTGACATTGTACCAATGACTGATATTGAGAAATTGGTTGGCGTGGATGATGATGGCTTCAAGGTGGTCTCAAATAAGAAGAAGAATAAAAAGGAAAACAAAGCGAAGTTGGGGAAGCGGAATACGGGTACCAATAAAAGAATGACAGTCTTCTTCGAGGGGATGGAAGATTCCAAATCTTGTGATACAGAGTATGTTAACTTGAACAATACCAGTGGAAAAGATAGATACTATGGGAATCTAGCAATGGGGCGACAACTCACAATTGCCTCCAATTGTCAATGAAGATCGCAAGTTGGAATGTTAGGGGCTTTCACAAGCCCTTAAAGCAGAAGAGTGTCCAAGCCTTTGTGGGTACTCAGCGAATTGATGTTTTTGGTATTTTGGAAACAAAATTTGATGAAAAAGCTCTCCATAACTGCATGAGAATTCGATTTTCTGATATGAAAGTGGTGCATAACTTCTTGCTTAATACTAAGGGTCGAATATTTGTGCTATGGAATACATTATCGGTTAATCTGGATATCATGAGTATGACTGAACAAGCCATTCATGTTCGTATATATTGCTTGAAACGAAAATTACTTTCTTTGCATCTTTTATTTATGGATTCAATACGATTTGTTCGAGGAGACCACTATGGGAAGACTTGAAAGTTTTTGGTGCTACTTGTGCTATAACTTGGATACTTCTAGGGGATGTCAACAATGTCATGTCTCCAGATGAGAAAAAAAGAGGTTTGAAAGTGAAATAATTATAAGGTTAAAGATTTTGTTGAATGTTAGCTCGGTAGACTTGCTTGACTTGTGTTTCATTGGTTGCTTATATACTTGGATAAGTCCACAAGTGTGTAGCAAGTTGGATCGAGTTCTTGTTAATCAGAAATGGAATGCGACTGCTTTTGATAGATTAGCCGAGTTCTTGACTCCAGGTTGTATCTTAGATCACTATCTTATTATTGTGTTCATACTTGAGCCTGCTATCATCAAGAAAAAGCCCTTCAAATTCTTTAATATGTGGACAATGAGTGAACATTTTGAAGATCTTGTGAAGGATCGTTGGAAGTTTGGAGGGTATGGAACTGCACAATTTTAACTCAAGCAGATGTTTAAGGGCTTAAAAAAACCATTGAAAACACTCAATGAGAAGCAATTTAGGCACATCTCTTCCCGTGCGATTAAAGCAAAGCAGAAACTTGAAGAGATGCAAGAGCATATGCTACAACATGGGATCATGCAAGATGGATACCAATGAGTCAAAAGAAACACGGAGATGCTACTTGAAGCTGAACGATCGTTCATTGCCCAAAAAGCAAACTTAAATTACTTACAATAGGGAGATAGGTGCACGAAATTCTTTCATGATATTATTAAAAGAAACAACAAGAGAAACTCAATTGTTGCAATCAGAATAGTAGATGGTACTACTCTCTCCAATTCGCAAGAGATCATCATTTTTTTTGTATTACGAGCAACTTCTAAGGAGGAAGACTGATAGAATTCCGGTTGACAAAGAATTAATCATAGCTGGGCTGTGTATAGGGGTAGGCAATCGGATCGGATTTTTCGGGTTCCACCCAATCCGAAACCGATCGGGTGCAATTTTCGGGTAAAATCGGGTAAATATTCGGGTTCGGGTACTATATTTTAATTGGATCAAGCTCGGATATAGAGTTAGTAACCAAATTACCCGATCAAGTACCTGATTGTTTTAAAAAAATCATATGGACTTATAATTGGACCGGTCCAATTTAATAAATTGGACCAGTCCAGTTTAAAAAAACATATGGGCTTATAACTGTACGTTTCTCATTCCAAAATCCAAAGCACCGCAAGACTTCTACTTACAACGAAGTTCGGTGATTGTGACTCTGTGAGCGGCCGTCCCAGTAGTTTCGGATAACCAATTCGAATCACATCGCTATTTCTTCGAGACCTATTGAAATCGACACTGGATTTCTCGAATCTTGGCTTCGATCGGTGTTTTACAGTTGCTGGTTTGTTATTCTCGAAATTCTGCAAATTGTTTACTACGTGTTTGCTGAATTGCATGTATCATACATTTATGCTGAAAAGTGAAAACAATCGAATTTTGGATTTATTTGGGAAGAATATATATAATATATATGATTTGTTTTTTTAGATAATATAATAATTTGGTCCCACTCTCCACCACCAGATACGAGCTGCATGTGCTATAAGTTTGATTAAAAAATGAATTGCATGTGCTTTCAATATCCGCTTATAAAGGCATACGACAAACCTCAGGAGCCATGTAGCCGAGTGTCCCAGTTTCCCCAGTACTCATGTCATTTGGATTCGAGGCTTCAACTCGAGCAACCCCGAAACCAGCTATTTTTATCGTGTGTGTCTTGTCCAGTAGCATGTTTTATGTCTTGACGTCTCTATGAACAATCTTCTGTGAGTGAAGGTAACTTAACCTACACAGCGACAGGAAAAATCAGCCATACATATAGTTAACAAGAATTGATACATATCTTGTGTTTTAGGGATGTCATTGTGGTAATTGCTCGTATCTTAAGTGGTAATTGTGTTTTAGGGATGTCATTGTGGAAAACAAGAAAAACATGTGTTGCCCGTATCTTAAGTGGTAATTGTTGTCATTGTGTTTTAGGGATGTCATTGTGTTGCTGTCATTGTAGTCACTTACAATTTGATTTTCTTGTTTGATGTAGCGATGTATTGAATCTTGTGGGCTACAAATCCGGAACCAAAAAGTGCAATATTCTACTAATCAATTATCAATACATGGAATTTGGAGGAATATCTGAAACTCTTTCTTCGCCAAACATACAACCACAAAGTGACTTATACAAAGAGGTTAGTATGAACATTGATGATAAGGTTGATGAGAAGGATGATAAATTATGTGATTCCAAAAAACGTAATCAGACTGTTGTGTGTAGGTCACAATGGTGGGAACACTCTGAAAGGTTTTTTTGTGAAAATGAGAATGTTCAAAAAGGTAGATGCAAATATTGTACTAGAGGGATTAAAGCTGATCCAAAAGTTCATGGCACTAAACCCCTTAAAAACCATTATGAATCATGCAAGAAGAAGCCACATGAGGTTGAAACAAATCAAAATAGACTCTCGTTTCAATCAATTCATAAAAGTGATAAAGAGGCATCTCTTGTTAACTAGAGATTTGAGCAACAAAAAGTTAGAGATGCATTGTGTTACATGTTGATTGTGGATGAACTCCCATTCAAGACTGTTGAGAACCCTGGTTTTAGACATTTGTTGTCTGTTGCATGTCCAATGTTTGATATTCCATCACGAAGGACAATAACAAGATAAATTTACAAGTCATATTTGAGTGAAAAGGCGAAATTACAGCAGTTCATAAAGGATAATTGTCAAAGGATGTGCATTACCACAGATACATGGACATCTATTCAGAAAGTTAACTACATGTGTCTTACTGCTCATTTTGTTGATGCAAATTGGAACTTACATAAAAGGATTTTGAACTTTTGCCCAATATCTGGTCATAAAGGTGAAGAAATAGAAAATTGTATTGAGAGATGTTTACTTGATTGGAGTATAGGTACAATTTTTTCTATCACTGTGGATAATGCATCTTCGAATGATGGAGCAATTTTTATTTGCAAAAGAAATTTGATAACTGGGTAAACAATATTTTGGGTGAGAAATATGTTCATGTAAGGTGTATTGCACATATTATTAATCTCGTTGTGTAGGATGGTTTGAAAGGAAATGATGAGCATGTAGCTATTTCGCGTGTTAGGGGAGCTGTTAGGTACATACGGAGTTCTCCAGCCAGGTACAAAAGATGTCAAGAGTGTGTTCAGCTTGAAAAAATAGAAACAAATAAGTTGTTGGGATCGGGAAAGAGTTTAGAGAGGGGGGTTGAATGAACTCTTTCAAATTTTCTAATCTAAAAAATAGTTTTCAATCGTTTTTTAAGGTGGTTGAAAATTCTTTCTCAAACGGTTGGTAACGTGAACCACTGATGAGTGCGGAAAATGGTTCATAATTCCCAATTGACAGTTCAAACACGTTTAGCAAACTTAACAAATTGCGGTTGGAAAAGTAAGAGCTTGCAAGAAGTAAATAACACAAGATTTTTATGGATGTTCGGAGATTGAATACTCCTACGTCACCCTTTCTTCTTTTGCCAGGAAGGATTCCACTAAAAGACTTTGGCTTTACAATGTATTTGCAACAGCCCACTCCAACCAGGACTTATTACACTGCATGCATTGGAACTCATAGTGATCACTTTACACTTCTGGATATTAAGAACACTTTGTTCACCAGACACCAAGACTTGATCTAATAACCAAAAGGTTACTGATGATAATAAACGATTTGGAGTGAGTAGCATGAAAATGATCATAAGATGATCAAATAATTTTCTGTTTAAAGCGTGCTGATTTGAGCAATGAAGTATGTAAACTTTGAGAGCGCTCTGTGATCTTTTCAAGTATGCAAGCAAGCTGAAGTAATTCGATTGCAATGGAGCTTTGTGTCTGCTAGCACACTATTTCGTTAATATACACGATTTTCTTAATGGTCGGGAAGAACATAGCGACGTTAACCTGATTCTCTGAACAGATGAGTCGCTGTCGTTTTTATGAGCATTAAATGTTCTTTAATGAACGCATTTAATCTTCCTTTTGCTCAGCTTCGTTCTGAAGTGCTTTTCCTTTTATGGTAACTGTTTTTAGCATCAGAACAAGAAGTCTGTACTTGGTCTCTCTTCTTTGGGATAGAATCATAAATGCGGATCATTCTTGGAACAGATGTATATACGTTGATTTCAAGATGGTGTATCACTTTGAATGAATTGAGCCGGTCAGAGAATGTCTTTGAGCAGTAAATAGTACTTCTTAAATGATCCGGTTCTGATAAGCGGTTGAAACTCCTTTGAGCTTTGGCCGGTTAGAAATATACTTTATCATTTGAGCTGGACGGTTGAACTGATATATGTCACACATATGAACTGCTGAGCTATCTTGTTTTTGTCATACACCAAAATTCTTGGGAATAATATTTTCTTTAACAATTTCCCCCTTTTTGGTGATGACAAAACCCAGCTGGAAGATTATCCATCATAGTATCAAGATGACTAACCTGAACTTTGATCCCCAGCTTTTTCTTTGTTTTCCTTTTCTATTGACTCATGTAATTCCTTCATTACAGATATTTGAGCTTCTTGAATTGCTCTTTGCCGCTGTGTTTCCCCTTTTTGACATCACCATGAACGAGGAAAGTCATAATTTCTGCAAGCTGAGCACCTTGGGAATCGAGGCGTTGTTCTAAATTTGTCTGAAGACGAGTCATTTGCTCCGAAAGGCCAAGGCACATGTTAAGATGTGTGGAGTTGTGTTTTGCTTGCTTGATTGAGAAACTTGTTTCTATTGAGGAAATATCATTGCGGAGAGCCGACTTTACTGATTGAAAGGCCTCTTGTAGATCAAATTGTTTGCGATTGAGCGCCAGAATTGATTGATCCATGGTGATCAATTTTTTCAGAATCTGCTGTTGACAACTGAAAAATCAAGTGGAGGCAGTTGGGTAGATTTATCCATGGCAGAAATTGTTGGAGACTCAGATAGAATATCGGTGGTGATCTGATGACTCTGTGTTTCAGCACTTGGAAAGTCTTCAGGCGTGATTTTTCCAGAGAGAGGCATAGTGGTTTCTTCATCACCCAGTTGAGCTGTCACGATAAGTACTGGTGAAGAGGGTTTATTGCTTGTACCGGGAGAAATAGATGAGGAATCCTTTTTATTAAGGATGGCTGGACGCTGTTTAGAGCAAGGGTCTTCATCTATTTCCATTATAGAGTCGAACTTACCCTATTCTGTGGTTGGTGGAAGATTGAGATCTTGTCTCATGAAAGCAACCTTCATGGCAAGTGATAATGCATCCATCTCAAGTTGAGAGATAACAGCTGAATCGTCCGTAGCCGTAGGACACAAAGGATAAAAATTTGTTCTTTTCAACTGTATGATGATTCGGAGAGTGCTTTCTTTTATTTGAAGTTCCAGAAAGTCTCGTCAACGAAGAGCGGTTTGAATATCAGTCGTTTCTGTCCATTTCAAAATGAACCGTTCAAGCTTAGCGGCTGCTTTTATTTTGCCGGTTTGAAGTAGCGAATCAAAAGTTACAGCAGTATGATATTTAACCCATCTATCAAACATCTTTATCTTTTTCTGGACAGCTTCATTTACACGCTCTCTTGCGAGCACTATGGCCGTATGGACTGCATTGTTTTGAGGTGGATTTTCAATCATCACCTGTTTGCCTTTATCTGATGAGAGAATAATGGGAACTCCTGAGTAAGAAGACTTAATATATGGTTCTGTAATTTGAATCCCTTACAACTTAGTGACTGAGATTGTAGGGATAGGGGCAGGAACAAGTGGAGCCAAAAATTGTTTCACCATTCTGATCTTTGCTGTCTTGGATGTTTCAGTTCTTTTCTTCTTAAAAACTTAAGAGACTGGGATATCATCTGTGGATTTTTCATCAGAACTGGATTTTAGAACCAGCTTTCTTTTGGTTTCCTTAGGTGGTGAAACCAGCTTTGATGTCTTCTTCTTCTTCACAAACTCTTCCCCAGTCTCGATTTTGACGGAGACTATTTCCTTTGTCGGTCGATTCTTTTTGATAAATTTTTCAACCGATACCCAATTGAAGAGCTTAGTTTTGCCAACTTCAATCATATCAACCGGTTGAACCCCGGCATCAATTAGCATATGGCAGATTTGAACCGCAAAACCTTGCGATTGATTCTCTTTGTTGATCATGGCCACAAATATCCTGAAGAAAACATCAAACCAGTTTACTTGCAATTTGGATGAGATAGTGGCCATAACAAGAAATTTCTCCAAAGTGATTTTATCATAAGCACCAACTTTGGCAAGCAGTCCTTTGGCAACCATATCTGCCAGCAGTCTGAATTCAATCTTTAAGTCTCGTTTTTGACAAGTTGGATGAGAAATAGGAGAGTCTATGTCTGAGAAGGCACTACGCCAAATGTCAATATTTCCATTGGGCAATGTGGAAGAATCAGTAACTCCATCCGTGGGTAAGCTGAACAATTCAGCAAACATCTTCGGGGTGAACTGAAGTTTTTTGTTTTGGACGATACAAATAATTTCGCCGTTCTTCATGTGTGCAGACTCGAAGAATTCCTTCAGTAGTGTGTAGGAGTATTTATAGCTACAGCCCAGAAAGGAACGAAGCCCATAATGTTCTATTGTGTGAAACATGGCTTGCATCGATTTGTTGGGCATGGCAAATATTGATGCGAAGTTAACAGCGACTGTGTTCTGAGCAATGGAAGCAGCCATGTTCTTGATTTACCGAGAGGGTTTGAATTTAGCACATGTAAGTTAGATGAAAATGCGATCAAGTTGCAATAGCAAGGTAAGCTCAACGAGGAGGCAAATGTAGAGTATGTATGTGCGGTTTAGATAATCACCAGTCAGTCCACGTGGAGGATTGTTGGTGGAGAGAATTTTGTAAATTTTGAAAAATTTGGGCGGCGGTAAAATAGTTAATTTGAAATTTCAAAAGTCACAACTATCACGTCAGTCAGAGGTAATCGAAAAGTTTGAGTAATTTTTACGAAATGACGTGGAAGTATCGTGCCCAAGTAAAATGAACCGTAAGCGTAATGTAGTTAGGAGGAAACAGTTGAGAAGTCTATTTAATTAATGACAACCATTTTTCTCCCTAAACATGTAGATTAAAAAACTAATCCTGGATAATGAACTGTCGATGGCTTAGACAGAAAGCCTCTTTAAATTCTAGTGTCTGTCAATATGAGAGAGATACCATTCAATCAGTTCATCTATAAATACAGGTAGAGGGGTTAGTTTTACAGACAACATATATCAAGATGGCGAAAGCAGGCAATTCAAATGAGCCAGATTTAGTGAAAAAGTTTATGGAATCGGTGATAGCTTCCCGCAAGGCTGCTCTTGAAGACAGCGTTTTTGAGAAAACGCTGTCAGTCTGTACAGAGGTCCAGGAGCTACAGTCCTCCCTTGATGGAGGACTAGGTGTCACTACTAAAGAGATGGCACTTCTGATGAAATATCAGCGACTTCTTTATGTCGCTGATGCATCATACGTCTTCTATGATGATAGCGTCTACCTCCTCATGCTCTTAAAAGAGCAGAGGACTCTGAGGAAGATTGCTTCCTCAGATGACTTTTTACGTACCTCTACCGATAGACTGACCGCTTGGTTGGACAGCTGGTCGAGGGCAGTTGAAGATGAAATTAGGGATGTACGATGCCAACTGTTTTAATAAAATATTTCTATTTTGTATTACCGACTGTCTCTTTATATTTCTGTTTATTTCCTGCAATACAAACTGAACAAACATAAGAACCAAATACATCAAGATAAATCAATTAATCCAAGCATATTGCGGAAATGAGAAAACTTAGCCTCTGGTAATGGTATTGTGAAAATGTCGTCCGTTTGTTGATCCGTATGAACATATTCAAGCTGTATTTATTTCTTCATGACGTGTTTTAAGATGAAGTGATGTCTGATATCAATATGTTTTGTCCGAGAGTGCATAACTGGGTTGTATTTGATTGCTATTGCGCTGGTTTTATCGCAAAAAATGGGTGATTCAGTAGCTTGGATGCCATAATCTTTTAATTGTTATTGTATCCAAAGCATCTGAGCACAACAACTTCCAGCCGCAAGGTATTCCACTTCAGCGGTTGATGTAGCAATTGACATTTGTTTCTTATTGAGCCATGATATCAACCGTTCGCCTAAAAATTGACATGAACCGCTCGTACTTTTTCTGTCGACCTTGCACCCCGCATAATCTGCGTCTGAGTATCCTACAAGATTAAGACTTGAATCTTTAGGATACCAAAGACCCACATTAGTAGTTCCTTTAAGATATTTAAGGATACGTTTAGAGGCAATAAAATGAGATTGCATAGGTTTAGCTTGAAACCGTGTGCATAGACAAGCCGCAAACATAATGTCCGGTCGGCTGGCAGTCAAGTATAGCAAAGAACCTATTAACCCTCTGTACATTTTTGTGTCCACAGAGATTCCCCCTTCATCTTTATCCAGTTTAATTGATGAGCTCATTAGGGTGGAGGTTTGAGAGCAATTTTCCATGCCGAATTTCTTTAGCATATCTCGAGTGTATTTGGCTTCATTGATAAATATACCATTTTCATACTGCTTGACTTGCAGTCCTAAAAAGTAATTTAATTCGCCCATCATGCTCATCTCAAATTGTTCATGCATCATCTTAGAGAATCTCTCACATAACTTAGGGTTAGTTGATTCAAAAATAATATCGTCCACATATATTTGTACAAACAATGAATGATCAATTTTTGAGAATGTAAACAATGTTTTATCAATCGTTCCAATTGAAAAACCATGCTCAAGCAAGAATTTGGTTAATGTGTCATACCATGCTCTCAGGGCCTGCTTCAGTCCATACAGAGCTTTGTCCAGTTTGTAAACATAATCAGGAAAGGTGTGATTAACAAAGCCAGGTGGTTGTTCTACATGAACTTCCTCGTTTAATAATCCATTCAAAAATGCAGATTTAACATCCATTTGATATACTTTGAAATCCTTAAATGCTGCAAAAGCCAGAAATATTCTGATAGCTTCAAACCTGGCAACAGGGGAAAATGATTCATCAAAATCTATTCCTTCCTCCTGTCTATAACCCTGAGCTACTAGTCGAGCTTTGTTTCTTATGATTGAACCATTTTCATTCATTTTGTTTCTATAAACCCATCTAGTCCAATCACATGAGTGTTACTAGGCCGAGGGACTAGATGCCAAACTTTGCTTCTTTCAAACTGATTAAGTTCTTCTTGCATGGCCTCTATCCAATTTAAGTCAAGTAATGCGTCATCAATTTTCTTAGGTTCTATCTGAGAAACAAATGCAGCATGAATAACTTCATTTATCATTTGATTTCTAGTTCTAAGAGGAGCAGTAGGGTTACCAATTACCAGCTCAAGTGGATGATCCTTTTTCCACTGGAGACATGGTCCATATGGATTCAGCTCGATTGGTTGAATGATTTCCTCTTCTTGCTCCAGTGCTTCTTCCATTTGTGTTTGTTGGATGTCCTCTGGTTCGTTCACCTGTTGAGTTTGTTCTTGAGCGGTTGGATTTTCTTTTGATGTGTTTCCGCCTGTTTTTATCAGATCTACCTCATCATCACTGCTTGCTTCAAGTTTAGTTGCATCAAGATTATTTATTAAATCATGTATACTGTTACTATTGTTGTCATGACATATAGATGATTCATCAAATACAATGTGTATGGATTCTTCAACAGTAAGAGTTCTTTGGTTATAAACTCTGTATGCTTTGCTCACTGCTGAATATCCTAAGAAGGTGCCATTATTAGCTTTAACATCAAAAGCTGTGAGATGTGTTTTGCCATTAATGTGAATGAAACACTTACAACCAAAGATGCAAAAGTATCCAACTTCTGGCTGCTTGCCGGTCCAAATTTTATATGGAGTTTTCTAATGATTTTTATTGATCATGAACCGGTTTTGAGTATAACCTGTTGTGTTAATGGCTTCAGCCCAGAACCTTTGTGAGATACCAGATTCGGCTAGCATGGTTCTAGCTGCTTCCTTCAATGTGCGGTTTCTCCTTTCAGCTACTGCGTTTTGTTGAGGTGATCTTGCTGCTGACAATTCATGTTTTATGCCATGATCTTCAAGATAGGATGACAGAAATATGTTTAGAAATTAAGTTCCTCTGTCACTCCTGATTCTGTCAATTGCTACACTTTTCTCGTTTTGAAGTCTTTTGAGCAGCTTGATTAGTTGATCAGCGGTTTTGTCTTTGGAGTTTAGAAATATTACCCATGTAAATATGGAGAAATCATCAATTACTACAAGAGTGTATTTCTTTCTCCCTAAGCTTGTTACAGGTATTGGTCCGAACAAGTCCATATGGAGAAGTTCCAGGCATCTTGCTGATGAGTTTCTTCCTTTGCTCTTGAATATTGACCGGACTTGTTTACCTAACTGACAAGCATTGCAAATTCTATCTTTGGCAAAATCAATGTTAGGCAATCGATATTAATTTGAGTTTGCTGATAGTAGCAATGGATTTGAAATTAAGATGATTGAGTCGCTTATGTCAAAGCCAACTTTTATTTCCATTTAAGGCGACAAAAAAAGTAGGTGCGTTGAGAAAGTCATCATTCCATTTAACTTTGTATGTATTTTGCTCTCTATGACCAGTTAACATGATATTACCTGCATCGGTTTTGACAGTACATATGAGTTTTTCAAATTCTATGGTGTAACCACTGTCACATAGTTGACTTATGCTTATCATGTTATAACATAGATTTTCTACAAGAAGTACATCTCTAATAATAATTTTGCCGTGATAATCTTATTCTTACCAACAGCTTTACTTTTAGAATTGTCACCGACGGTGATTGTTGGACCTTTGTAGTTGATTACTTCTGACAAGAGATCTTTTCTTCCAGTCATGTGTCTAGAACAGCCATTATCCAGAAACCAGATTGATTCCTCCAAGTTCTTCTTCTTTGACACCTAACATTATTGAAAAGAGAAATCGGTACCCTTCCCTACTTGGGTCCTGAGCTTATTAGACCCTTAGGAATCCACACTTGAATTATCCTGAAGGATTTTTCATGATGTGTCCTAAGGAGAGAGTTGTTGTGTGCATAATCAGGTGATGTATGAGTGTCTTTTTCTTTCCAGTATGTTGTTTGGACCATCTGTCATTGTCACTCAATCTGTATCTCTTTTGAACAGGTCGACTATTGTGGTAATGGTTAGGTCTAATTTTTGAATGATATCCGGTTGACCCTGACTCTCTGCAAGCCCACCCGTTATGAGCGGTTGTACTGTGTCTGAGCCATGATCGGTTGGATTTAGCATTCTCAACTTCAACATATCCTAGACCACATCGCCTTCTGTTATTTTCAAGATTTACATTATGAGTGCCTTGATATTCAGGTTTATCATGTTCATATACCGTATTAGATCTGACAAATTTAATTGGTTTTAAATTGTCTTTTTCTAGTAGCGGTTGAGTTTGTGCTCCAGAGGTGCTGCATTCATTAATGCTATAACCTAGCCCGGTTCTATCTCCGGCTGGTTTCTGCATTTCCTGCATCTTACTCAGAGAAACAGATGACTTGTTCCAAGTATCGACTGTATTTATCAACCGTTTGTTTTTTTCAGAGTAGCATGGAACAATCTTCGCAGATCATCATTCTCAGCCATTAGCAGACTTAACTTTACTCTCAAACCTCTTTTTGCTGCGAAGAGTTAGAGAGAGTTAACTTGTTTTCCAAGTTTTGTTTTCTGTTTTGGCTTCATTGAACTGTAGTGATAGTCTCTTAAACTCATATACCATGTCGTGAAGTGCCGTGACAAGATCTTCTCGTGTGAATTCATCAGAGTTAAAGTCAAATACCATTTCATCAGTAGATTCTTGATCTTCTTTGGCCATGAGACACTCTACTTTCTCATCTTCGCTTTCACTTGAAGATTCTTCAGAAATAGATTTTTCAGATTCTGATTCAGCCCATTTGTCTTTATCTTCTTCTGCAACTAAGACTCGCTGAATCTTCTTCTTGATGAATCTTTTGTTGTCTTTAACTCGTCTTCTGTCACTTGATTTCTTTTCATCTTTTCTTGGCCTGTTCCATTCTGCAATAAAGTGTCCTTTCTTTCCACAGTTAAAACAAGCTTGACCATCATCAGTATGGTCCTTGTTGAAGTGAGGTTTATTCATCTGTGATTGATTCTTACGCATGAATTTACTGAATTTTTTAACGAATAAAGACATGGCTTCATTGCTTAATTGCTCGGCTGATTTATTACTTGTTGACTCTTCGACCGGAATAGTCACTGCAGTAGCTGCCAAGGCCTTTGTTTGTTGGGAGGTAGATGGATCCTCTTCAGTTCGTATTCCTAGCTCGAACTCATACGCTTTAAGGCCGGCGAAGAGATTATGAAGTTCCAGTTTGTTCAGATCTTTTGATTCTCGCATTGCTATAGTCTTTACATTCCATTCTCTGGGAAGAGCTCGCATAACCTTGAAAGCAATTTCTCTGTTGGAATATTATTTTTCGAGTGAGGTGAGTTCGATAATGATACTGCTGAACCGTTCGTCAAATTCTGCAAAAGTTTCTCCTGGCTTCATCTTTGCATTGTCAAACTTCTGGATAGCCACAGTCAACTTGTTTTCCTTAGTCTGATTATTGCCTTCGCATAGTTGAGTAAGTTTTTCCCATATTTCCTTCGCAGTACTGCAGTTCTTGATTTTGGCGAACATATTCTTGTCCAGAGTCTTATAGAGGATGTCTTTTGCAACGTTATCCAGATTTGCCTTCTTTTTATCCTCAGATGTCCATTCCAATCTGTGCTTTTCAACCATCTGAGGAGCACCTTCAGTTGTTGTTGCAGCTGTGTTTACCTTCAGAATTTTCATTGGCCCGTCAGTGATGGCATACCACATGTCGTCATCTTGGTCTGCTAAATGTGCCTGCATGCGAATTTTCCAATCGTCATAATCTTCTTTAGAGAACATCGGAATTTTATTGAAAGATGCCATAAGTGATTAAAAGGATGTCAGTGTTTGAGAAAACCCCGCTCTGATACCACTTGTTGGGATCGGGAAAGAGTTTAGAGGGGGGTGAATGAACTCTTTCAAATTTTCTAATCTAAAAAATAGATTTCAATCGTTTTTTAAGGCGGTTGAAAATTATTTCTCAAACGGTTGGAAACGTGAACCACTGATGAGTGCGGAAAACGGTTCACAATTCTCAATTGACAGTTCAAACACGTTTAGCAAACTTAACAAATTGCGGTTGGAAAAGTAAGAGTTTGCAAGAAATAAATAACACAAGATTTTTATGGATGTTCGGAGATTGAATACTCCTACGTCACCCCTTCATCTTTTTTCAGGAAGGATTCTACTAAAAGACTTTGGCTTTACAACGTATTTGCGACAGCCCACTCCAACCAGGACTTATTACACTGCCTGTATTGGAACTCTTAGTGATCACTTTACACTTTTGGATATTAAGAACACTTTTTTCACCAGATACCAAGACTTGATCTAATAACCAACAGGTTACTGATGAGAATAAACGATTTGGAGTGAGTAGCACGAAAATGATCCTAAGATGATCAAATAATTTTCTGTTTAAAGTGTGCTGATTTGAGCGATGAAGTATGTAAACTTTGAGAGCGCTCTGTGATCTTTCCAAGTATGCAAGCAAGCTGAAGTAATTCGATTGTCAATGGAGCTCTGTGTCTGCTAGCACACTCTTCCGTTAATATACACGATTTTCTTAACGGTCGGGAAGGACATAGCAACGTTAACCTGATTTTCTGAACAGATGAGTCGCTGTCGTCTTTATGAGCATTAAATGTTCTTTAATGAACGCATTTAATCTTCCTTTTGCTCGGCTTCGTTCTGAAGTGCTTTTCCTTTTATGGTAATTGTTTTTAGCATCAGAACAAGAAATCTGTACTTGGTCTCTCTTCTTTGGGATAAAATCATAAATGCGGATCATTCTTGGAGCAGATGTATATACGTTGATTTCAAGATGGTGTATCACTTTGAATGAATTGAGCCGGTCAGAGAATGTCTTTGAGCAATAAATAGTACTTCTTAAATGATCCGGTTCTGATAAGCGATTGAAAATCCTTTGAGATTTGGCCGATTAGAAATATACTTTATCATTTGAGCTGGACGGTTGAACTGATATATGTCAGACATATGAACCGCAAAGCTATCTTGTTTTTGTCATACACCAAAATTCTTGGGAATAATATTTTCTTTAACATAAGTTGTTGACTCTTGATGTGCCCACCAGATGGAACTCAACATACTTAATGTTAGAGTTGGCAATATGTCTTAAAAGAGCATTTGATGCATATGATGAAGTTGATCTTGCTTTCCGAATTGATCTTTCAAAAAAGCCATATGATGGGGTTCCAAATGGGCATGATTGGGAAAGATCCAAGCTTTTGCTGAAATTTTTGAAATATTTTTATAAACTCACTTTGCGTATTTCTGGTTCTTTGTAAGTTACATTGAACATTGTGTTTCATGAAATTAGTGAGGTTGACATGCTTCTTAAGCAATTGTTGGAGAGTGCTGACTTTAAACTAAGTTTGATGGCAAAAAGAATGAAAGAAAAGTATGATAAGTATTGGGGATGAGCTGAGAAAATGAATATGATTTTATATTATGCTGTGATCCTTGATCTGCGACATAAGTTGGAGTTTGTTGAATTTTCTTTTGATAGAATGTATGGCAGTGTTGGGAAAAATGAGACCATGAAAGAACAAGTGAGATTTGGCCTTTACGAGTTGTTTGATGATTATAAACCAAGGCATTCTAATACACTTCCAGACACTTCTAAAAGTTTCTGCTCTTCATCAAATAGTTCCACCATTGGCTCGCAAGATATGTCTAAGAAACGCTTGTGTGAGGCAGACGATGAGTCTGAAATGGCTAGTAGATTGTCCTTGAAACAAGAGTTCAAGATGTATAAGAGTGGAGGAAAATGTGAAGTAGTAAAGTCTGAGTTGGGGAAATATTTGGTTGAAGATGTTGAGGAGGAAAAAAAGAACTTTAATATATTGCAATGGTGGAAAGATAATAGTCCCAGGTTTCCCATTTTTTCTCGAATGGCTCGAGATAATTGGCAGTTCCAATTTCCACCGTTGCTTCAGAAGCTGCATTTAGCACCGGAGGGCGTGTACTTGATGCATTTAGGAGTTCTTTATCGCCCAAGATAGTTCAATCTCTCATTTGTTCTCAAGACTGGTTTCGATGTGATTCAAAACCAATTAATATGGAGGAAGATTTGTGTGATGTTGAAATGATTGACAAAGGTATTTTAATTTTATTTTATTTACTTTAGATATATCTCAACATTTTGAAGTATCAACATTTTATTTTCTTTGTTTTTTTTTTGCAGAGTTGACAAAATTGGGTGTTGATAAATCTATTATTGATGTTTGATTATCACAACTAATTCAACGGTAAAGGTGAAAAAAATGTAATCAATTCAAGGTTGGAAGTTTATTCATGTGAATCTTATTATTATTTATATTATGAATTTTGTTTCCTGCATTGATGAAAAACATGAATTATTGGTACACTTTATTTTTGTTTTATGATGTTTATTTTTTTGTTAATAAATTTACATCTTTATGTAGGTGATGAAACATTCCAGATAACACTTTGAAAGTCAAACAAGAAGTTGATTATGATTTTTTTGGTGAAGATCAAAGTTGGATTTCAAGATTAGACTTGTTAATTTCTTATATATGCATCTCAATAGTTTATGCTCGATTTAAAGATTTGTTAATTATAATACTCATTCTAAGTTTTGAGATAAATATTTTTTGTGTTTGACTTTTGTAGACATTCACGAGACAATATTATTTTAATAAGCCTATTTTCTCGTCATTTATTATTTGGTAGGCACAAAATGATAAATTGTTATTTTGTCAAAAAAAAAAAACCCGAACCCGACCCCTACTCTAACCCGACCTAATCGGGTACCCGAAAAGACGGGTAGTGTCTAGAATCGGATCGGGTTCGGGTAATGAAAATGCTACCTGAAAAAATCGGGTACCCGATCTGAACTACCCGAAACCCAAAAAACCCGACCCATGCCCACCCCTAGCTGTGTGTACAGAGTGACCAGTGGCAAAACTTGAAGAAACCTGTCACAATTGACGAGGTAAGTGAGGCATTATTCGACATAGACAATGACAAAGCTCCGTGATCTGATGAAGCAATATATCCTACTCAAACATAGATTTTTGTTGTGGCTATTTGCACATACGAAGTTCATGACTGGAGACAGATTGGTTTATCTGAGTGATCGCTCTTGTGTTTTACGTAAGGGTGTGGATGAATCTATTAGGCATTTGTTTTTTGAGTGCCCCATACCATGTAGCATCTGGACTGCTATTCGTTTATGGCTTGGTGTGAAGAAGCTTATGAGCTCCCCCACTACCATACTGAAGGCGTTCCGAAGCTCTTATTGAAGCTAATGTAAAAAATCAAGTGGAAATTTCAGATCGATAATGAAATGGAGAAGTTGGGAGAATATTGAAAACCTGAACTAAATAGAGGGCGGTCGTGCCGGCCACGACGCCCCATAAGGCGGCTGCCTGGATGTCAACGGATTGGGGTCATATTCCGGGGCGGAGGAACTTGGAGATTCTGAATCCTGACGCAGCTGGGCCGGCCATGGTCGATTAAATAACCCTAGAATTTGGCAGATTCGGCTTTTGTCTCTCTTTTCCATGTGCGCAAATAGCTTACATGAAACAACCGATTGGATACGCTATTTTTGGGATAAAATATTAACCAAAATTTGGAAAAAAAAAATCTATTTTAATTGTAAATAGAAAAAACATGTTTGTAACCTATTGTTTATGAGAATATTTGTAAAATAATATTGGTCAACTGTTTATATTTGAAGAGGTCATTTTTATAAAAAAAAAATAGTTAACTAAGATTAAAAATTAAAATGAAATTATAGGAAATTTGCATGAGTTGATGATCGGTTGCAAATTCTTTTCTTGTTGTCCTTATTTATTCAGAATTTCTGGATTCATGCCCGTTGATATATCCAAGCTCAAGATATCTCTTCGAATCTCAACAAATTTGAATAGGAATTTGAAAAAAATTATTTTTATAGTACATAAAATGTTATAACAACTAAAAGGTAAAAATTTGTGTGAGACGGCCTCACGGGCGTATTTTGTGAGATGAATCTCTTATTTGGGTCATCCATGAAAAAATATTATTTTTTATGTTAAAAGTAATACTTTTTATTGTGAATATCGGTAGGGTTAACCCATCTCACAGATAAAGATTCGTGAGACGGTCTCACAAGAAACCTACTCCAACTAAAATTCTTTTCACAATCTATGTTTCAATTTTTATCCGACATCTTAATAACTCTCATTCTTTGTTAATATCTTACAAGAAATGTATTCGTGAAATGAAAAAAGATTTGCGAGATCGGATCGTGAGCGATCAAGCCAAACGTGATGGACAAATAGCTAATGAATTAGGTAAGTGATGAAATGATATGAAAGTGTAACAAGGTCGATAAAAAATTTAGATAAAAAATTTAGATATATTATGTATATGTATATGTATATGTATATGTATATGTATATGTATATGTAATGGGCCACTGATCCATTCGTGTAATATGGGCTGACGGCCTTATTCGGTTTATCAGTCCACAGCAAAATTCATCATGGGGCAGGGGATTTGTTGCGAGCGCAGAAACTGACCGATCAAACGATTGAAATAAAATCCCTCGCTCCTTCCGATCGAGTCCAGCTCTGCCGCGCCAAATCCCGTTTACTACGTTGTAGATCGAGTTTCTGCATCGGTTTCCTGGATCAGGAGCCGGGCTTTGAGGGATGTTTAAATTTCTTAAAGGGGTGGTCGGCGGATCCGGTACCGGCCTGAAAGATCTGCCGCACAACATCGGCGACCCTTACTCCTCTGCTTGGGGATCTTGGGTGCACAGCCGTGGAACCTCCAAGGTTAGTATCTTTTCCATCTCGTGCTTTATTGTTTTTTCTTTTGAAGTTGATTGATTTCTTTGAAGTACTGTCGAATTCTGTTTTTTTAATTCCAGCTTCGTGACATATATGTGTGGTAGTCAATAGTTATAGTATCATAAGGGTGGAATTAGAATTCAGTTGGGAAGCTAATTTACAAAGTTGAAACTTGCATTTTGGGACAAATATGGGGCTAAATTTGAAATTTCAGCATCTGTGGCTAAACTAGGTTCATGATTTTTCCCCTGTTTTTACATGTTACTTGAAATTTGGAGTAGGATTTGAAGGTTGAAAATGGTTATGCTTCCGTTTTTCAAATACACTTGCGATGTCATTTAAAAAAAAAGTTGATCAGGTCCATTTTCTAAATGTCCCTGAGTTTGGTGGCTTAGTCTGGTTTGGTGGTTACTCATTGTCAGTGTTCTAAAAAAATGCTAGGTGGACCCTAGTCGCCTAGACAATCTTTTTAAATTAATTTTTTATAATATTTTGTAACATTACATATTAATAGCTTTAATTTTTTTTTTTGTTTTTTGGATATTGAATGATTGTTTGATATAGATGAGAAAAACATGATTAATAAAAAATAAGATGATTTTTTTTTATTTTAAGATATTAAATCATTGTTTAAATTAAGTCAATATGATCATTGTGATCATTCTCTTCTTTGGATGAAAAATCATCTTCATGAAGTTTTCTCACTCTAGATCATGGATAAGATTAAATTTGATGTGTTAGAACAAATCAACAAATCACATTTTTTGTTGGATTTTGGTTTATGACATATAAAAAAATTACCTTTCATTTTTTAAATAAAATTTAAATTTAAATTAAAAGACCAAGAAACTTAAAAAAAAACCCAAAATGCAAAAAAATAAAATAAATAAAAGCCTTAACCGCGTAGGCTCGCCTAGAACCGTCTAGGCTGGACGACTAGAATGCCTAGACTTGCTGACCGCTGACTAACCCTTTTTCTAGGCGGTCGGCTGCAGCCTAGCGTCTGGGAGCCGCCTAGGCCGATTTTTAGGTCGGTGCTAATTGCAACTGAAGGCTACTTACTTTCTGCAACAGTAAGAATAAGTTTAGAAGAGAGAGGGTGGAATAATGGATGGGATCAGTTAGATGCTAATATAAGCTATGCCATTATGGCAATCATAAGTACATGATCCTTTTTGCTTCACAAGAAGCTTGGGACTATACATGCTCGTCACATTGATGATACTAGTGGTCTAACATGGGCGAAGTGTGTACATGACATAGCATTAGCGGTGGAGCGGTCGTGACGGTTACATAAGCCAATAATCATAGAAACAGAATTTATGGTTTTTGTTGTTTCGGGTGTATTTTACGCAATTGCTTTTTCATTGTTGGAAGATTATTTTTCGAAACATATATTTGGTGTGGCGAGGTAGTACTTTCAAGGGTCCCTTGCTTATGCCGGTATTTAAGGTTTTATTTATTGTTAGTCCGTGGTCAACTTTCTCTGGTTATGTGTCTCATTGAAATTGTTGGTACTTTCTGAATCGTATTTCAATTGCAATCCTGATAAAAATAAAGGGCTCTATTTTTCGCCTTTTCATCCATTTCATCTTACCAAACAGGATGACGGGGCTCCTGTTTCGATATTTTCTCTTTCCGGAAGCAATGTGAATGATGGGCATTTAACTGCTGGTCGTAACGGTGTCAAACGCCTTCGAACGGTGAGCTTCGGTTTTGCCAATCAATTTGTGAAACTATTGATTGAAACAATTCAGTTTCTTCTTTAAGAGCCACTCTTCTCTGGTTTCCAGTTGAGATCTGAAATTTATTTGATGTGAAAAGCTATCGTACAGTTCTATGTTATTAATCCAAAATGATGCAGCATCTTTTGCTTAAAGAGCAGTCGCATCTAATGCATCGTATTTCTGATGAAATTAGCATAAAAATTCATGTGTCCAGATGAAATATTATTGTCAAGCTGTAAAACTCTGTGATATGACTTCCAATATTTTTTCTTTTTCCTTTTCTTCATGTTTTTCACAGTTCTTGAAGCATGGCTACTAACACACTTGTGGTGCACTTGATTTCCTTATGGTTTTCTCAACTCAAAACTATGTTTATTTCTTCAGGTCAGGCATCCCAACATTTTGTCATTTCTGCACAGTACTGAAGCAGAAACTTTTGATGGTTCTAGCACAAAGGTCACTATCTATATTGTGACGGAGCCTGTTATGCCCCTGTCCGAAAAGATCAAGGAATTGGGGTTAGAAGGAAGCCAAAGGTGTAGTATTTTTGAAGTCTTTTTCTCTGATGTCATTCAAGCATTGAATAACATTGTTTAACATATGGATTTTGTTTGCTTTATTAAGTGTATTTTCAATAATTTTGATACCTTGGTTCCTTAGATATTATTTAGTCCTACCAACAGATGTTTGTTCGTGCGACTTTGTATTTTTGTTTTTAGAGTCGTGTATTGTAGTTTAAACGACTTTGGCATGTCATCTTTCATAGCATTTCTCTAGCTTCCTCAGATTTATCCTCTTGTTTGCCATGTTTCTAATGTTTTGTTGCTTCTTGTGTTAGGGATGAATACTTTGCTTGGGGACTTCATCGGATAGCTAAAGCTGTGAGCTTTTTAAATAATGATTGTAAATTGGTATGCATCTTATATCTAGTTTCAGCAGTTTCCACTGTAATAACATATCCATTTGGGGAGAACCTGCATGTGATCATTTTCTGGTTGCATGGCTTGAGCTCTACAATCTAGCTATAATTGCCGTGAATGTGTCTTTTATTTGATGATATTTATTTATATTTAAAATGTTCTAACTTGGCAGCCTGTTTCCGGATGGTGAATAGGGCAAAGACTAGATATGAGCTTTGAAATGAGTGATGTCTTAGATTTGCAGTCATAAAATGTTCATACTTCTATGTGTCAATTCTTGATTCTTGAATGTGATTATGTTGTGAGTTGATGAAGTGCCTCAGAAAATGCTGGATATGTTCATTTGATATCGTGACTCTATATGCATGTAAATTAACTGGATCTCCGCTATCATTGTGTATGAGTATCTGTATGAAAACAAAACTTTGTTTTGTCATTGCGCTCCGCTCCCTCTGTTTCACCGAATTCCTGCTTTTAGCTATATCAAGGATTATGCCTTCGGTGTTGTCCTATTGCAGGTTCATGGTAATGTTTGCATGGCTAGTGTTGTCGTCACTCAAACTTTGGACTGGAAGCTCCATGCATTTGATGTTCTATCTGAATTTGACGGGAATAATGAAGCTGCCACTGGACCAATGCTTGTAAGTTATCACTTTGAGCCCATCTTTTCTGCAGTTTTTCATAGTATACTTTTGGAGAAACAGGGTTTTCGCTTCCCAGTACGAGGGAAAACAAGATTCTTGTTTAGTGTGTCTTCAACTTAAAATCATGTGAGCTCAATTACATCCTTATATGGCAATGTGAAGATTATTTCCAAAGTGTTTCTTAATTTGGTGTGTTGAGAGGAAGCTAAGTAGTAAAACATCAAATCGTAACATGAGTGAAAAAATCCCGCCAACAGAAACTCAAGGTTAAATACATGAAAACCGTATAATTTTTGAAAATTTTCATGCTTTTAAGTTTTATAAGAATATCTATGTCGAGCTGAACCAGGTAACATTTCATAAGATCTTCTATCTGACATTTTTTTCTAATTTGACTTCTGTTTTATTGCCGCGTTAAAAATGCAGATTTTTTTCAGCTTAAACACATGATGCTTTCATTGCTTCACTTTTGACATTTTTTGACACAGCAATATGAATGGCTTATTGGTTCACAATACAAGTCTATGGAGTTGGCAAAATCTGACTGGGCAGCTGTAAGAAAGTCTCCACCATGGGCTATTGATTCTTGGGGCCTAGGTAAGTGTGCATTTGAATGCTCAACACCTGATAAGATGTTTAGTTAATTATTTACCAAGCAACTTGAGATTCATCAAATTTATATTTGGGAGAATGGAAATCTGAAACAGTTCTCTTCTTGAGAATTTAGGTTAAATGTCTCATTTTTGTGCAAGGCAAAAGCAGCTTGATGTTAATTTAATATGATTTGAGGTTAGATGGACTTTTAATAGTCTTGTCTTCTTTCTCTGATGGATAAATAGAATAAAGGCAGCTATCCCGTTATTTCGCTATGAGACTCCTTTTTGTGATGAAATTCTTGAAATTAATAGAACACAGATAATCTTTGAAAAATAATGTTTTGAGTAAAAGACCACCTATACTTTTGCATCCATCTGTGGCTTAGGAAAACAAAATAGTATCTTAGGTTGATAAAAACCAATTGCACCTTGTAGAATGTTTTTCTGGTTGATAAGCGTCTCCCATTAGAAATGCTTCACCATATCTCTGTTAACATAGCTTTCTAATGGAAGGATGATTACTTTGGAATAGATGTAGGAATATTATTTTTCTTTTGTGTTACTTTTACTTATACTATTTATTTCTTTCAAAATTTGAATAAAAAACATGACTCCTGTGACGGGCTTCTAGGAGGAGTGGGTTTGGGTTTATGTGTAATAATGGGCTGGAGCCTGGATCCAAATAGGAACTATATAAAATATATGTGTTAGAATTAAAATGGGGTGGGGTTAGTTATTTTGTGCATGAGAATAAAAAGGGGGCATGGGGTGGTTATTTCGATGAGTGTGTATTTTGTTTACAGTTTCTTCTAGCACTTTCTAGGGAGAGAGAGTTTATTCTGTCTAGAATAATTTTTGCTCTAGGGGTCATTATCCTTGTGAGGATTGATAATTTTCTTGTGTAGTCTTTCTGCTTCTGTTAATGAAATTATGGTTTACATTATAATTGTGGTTTGTGTTTGTAACAGATCCTTTATCCCAAGATTTCTCCTTTTTTATTTTTTATGCTGCAATGATAGGCTGTCTGATTTATGAACTATTCTCGGGCGCTAAGTTGAGTAAAACAGAGGAGTTGCGGAATACTTCTAGCATACCTAAGGTGCAACATACTTGTTTTTGCTTTTTTTTAACTTATCAGGGGTATAGTTCCAGTTGATATTCAGAATTTTATTGTTATTCTCAGATTGCGTAATTATCACGCAATCCTGAATTCTTTTGGTTCAGTGATTGCTTCAAGTTTCATTAGATTTGATAATTGGTTAACTTTTGGAATTGTGTATTGGTCTGTCCCAGTCTCTACTTCCAGATTATCAGCGTCTTTTGAGTTCTATGCCCTCTCGCAGGTTGAATTCGTCAAAGCTTCTGGAAAATGGCGGTATGTTTTTTTCTTCTGATATTTAAGTATATTTGGCTGAATTATTTTACAATTTTTCTATCTAGACTGGATGTTTAGCTTGACATTACCTGACAGAATTCTTTACAATTTCATATTACCTAATAGATATGTTTATACCTCCATTACCTGTTAGAATTTATTTCTTAAATATTTCCTCTGAACAACTTCCCCTGCAATATTGAGTGCACGAGCATTTTTATTTAATTTGTAATTAAATAATCATGGTATAGGTACTTATACAGATCAGTCGTCTAACATGATTGTTACAGTTTGGATTATTCTATCACTCTATGAGATGCCACTATTTTTCTGTGCTTTTTATGTGACTTTTTCCTCTATCCTCAACACAGGTTTCATTTATCTTTGCTCTTCAACTTCTGTTGATTTTTTTACAAATTAAAGACAATGTATGTTTAGTTGCAACTATTCCTTCTTCAGTTAGTACAAACTGCACTAGCATTTACATTTGCTCTTAAAGATTGAAGACAATATGCCAATGACAATTCCAATTCCACTCTTATTTGCTTTTATTTGAGAAATTGATGGTTTACTTGTCGAAGGTGGGCAAAACTAGCTGAAATTTCATCTGGATAGAAATAGATATCAAGCATTCTTACGTCACCTGTTTCTCTAAACTTGTGGAACAAGTTGATCATTGATGTTTGGGTTTTATTGATCTGTAATTCACTCCCATGCTCCATGTTATTGAATTTTATATGATCGCCTGACATAAGAACGGTCGTTAAGATTTGGTTTAGATTTGCTAGATAAACTAAAGTAAATTCTTTGATGGAGTTATAACGGCATTGTTTCTCCATAAAGATTGTGGTTTGGTTTTTGCTGACACAAATAATATATTTTGAATTTGGTGGTTCAAGATTACGAGTAACCTTTTTTGTGGACTATTTATTTAATGGACTAAAATTTTCTTGTTATGTGTTGGCAGAATATTTTGAAAACAAGTTGGTGGAGACCATCCAGTTTATGGAAATTCTTAACTTGAAGGACAGTGTAGAAAAGGATAACTTTTTTCGTAAGCTTCCAAATCTTGCCGAGCAGCTGCCTCGCCAAATAGTGCTGAAAAAGGTGGTGTTTATGAAGTTCCATGATCTGTTTAATTTTTACAACTGAATTTACTAAAGTTTTACTTTTTTAGTTGCTTCCATTACTAGCATCCGCCATCGAATTTGGTTCAGCTGCTGCACCTGCATTGACTGCATTGTTGAAACTGGGTTCTTGGCTTTCGACAGAAGAATACTGCCATAAGGCAATTATCTTTTATATCTTTATTGCAATCTTTCATATTGCTTATTCTTGTTGTTAAACTTGGTTTTGTTGTTCGCAGATATTGCCTACAGTTGTCAAACTTTTTGCATCTAATGATCGGGCTATGCGAGTTGGTCTTCTTCAGCATATCGATCAATATGGCGAGGCCTTATCTGCTCAAATTGTTGACGAACAAGTATAAACAAGGCTCATAATCACGATAAATACTCATATTGTTTAATCTCCACTCTGTTTGATGCACAAATAAATCGGTGTGGAGTTTTGAAAAAAAATATGTTTTATTGCAGGTTTACCCTCACGTCGCTAATGGATTTTCTGACGCATCAGCTTTTCTCAGAGAGTTGACCCTGAAATCTATGCTTGTCTTGGCTCCCAAGGTAACTGCTCTTTGTCTTTCAAGGGATATACAAGCTGATGTTCAACCCTAAACTATCTTAATTGTTCTTGAATTTTTCCTCACTTAACCTTTTCACAGCTCTCTCAGCGTACTATATCGGGATCGCTGCTAAAGTTTCTTTCAAAGCTTCAGGTATGTGCTCGTGCATGCTGAATAAAAAGTCTCTTAATCGAATATGCTATAATTTTCGCAAATTTTTACGTCTATGACTTCGTTTGATGTTTTTAGCGTTCTTCGAATTTGTTATTCTACTTTTATTACTCTTGTAGGTTGATGAAGAACCAGCAATCAGAACAAATACAACCATATTACTTGGAAATATTGCGAGTCACCTGAATGAGGGGGTCAGTGTCAAATGGTTCTTATACAATAATCCTTTTTCTGACCTTTCAGATGTTTCTGGCACTTATATCCTTTGATACTAAATAAATCTTTGGTTCCAATATTAACATCTCAAGAATTTACTCTTATGCAGACAAGGAAAAGAGTTCTGATAAATGCATTTACAGTTCGAGCCTTGCGTGATACATTTTCTCCTGCTCGAGGAGCAGGTAAAACTTTATTCTTGACCTTGTAGCAGGAAGACTTTAGTGTCCTTGAGTTGGTTTCTTACACCATTTTTTTTTTTAGTCTTTTACCCAAAGAGAATTTATAAAGAAAGTTTTTGTCCCTCTATTAGTCAAAATGAATTCTCTAACCTTTCCAGGTTCCACTCACCCCACCTCTCATCTCTCCTTTATTGTTACTTTCTTTTGTGTCAGGTATTATGGCTTTATGTGCCACTAGTTCTTATTATGATGTCAATGAGATTGCAACTCGAATTTTGCCAAATGTTGTCATCCTGACCATAGATGCTGACAGGTATTATTTTACTTTGATTGTCTGGTTGAGAGTGCTAATTTCTCCCTTCCATATTTATTTTTTGTTGTTTCTGTGTTCTTAAGAAAGTCCCCAGTGAGCTGATCTTGAATTAATTGACATTGGATGTCACATTTATACAAATCTTTTGATTGAATTTTCTGAAGTTTTTCTAGGTTGACCTTGAATATGCTTCATGAGATTGAGCTCCATTTAGAAACTTTTTGGTCTTGGGGAAGCATTAATACTAAATTAAAGCGAAAGGTTGATATTACGCTCATTACTTAATATTTCATTTTACGTTTCTCAAGATAATACAGAGTTGAATTGCGTGACATCATGTTGTAGGACACCATCTTTCAATCTTTGCAAATTTTTTCAGGATATGTACACACACACGCGCGCGCGCGTTTATATAGATGATCTTGCCTACTGGTGAACTTGTTACTTCCAAATTCTGCAAGCTATACTGGTGTTATTGTATATATATATTTTTTTGTTTAGGCGTGCTGACTTTAATGCCGGAGGAAAGTGTCTTTCTTATTTTCTTCCATTTCCTTCTCTCCATATTCTAATTGCTTCTCATCCCTGTGATTTTTTGCGTTGTACCCTGACAACTCCTTCTCATTAATATATGTTTGTATCTTTACTTAATGCACATTTTATGCCTTTTGTCATGGGCTCCTCATCTTATTAGACTTTTTATATTTCATCTTTTCTTACTCCTCTGCTGGGACAGTGATGTTCGATCAAAGGCATTCCAGGCTGTTGAACAGTTTTTGCAATTAGTGAAACAATACCATAATAAGGTGTGTACCTCATTGTTGTGGGATTACTTCCTGCATATTGCTAAAAGGATATGATTTAATGCTAAAGCTCGCAAAAAAATTTGAAGAACAGTGTGATTCATAACTTATTCAAGCCCCGTCTGATAGGGAAAAAATAATGACTTAATTGCAAAACAGTGCATGCTATGTTTGCTTTCTGCTGTCACAAGCGCTAGATTTGTTCATCAATGAATCGGATCCTAAATTACTGACTATTCCTTCCTCTCTTTTTTTTTCTTTTCGTTTGAGGATTAATGGTATCTTTTGGTTCCTTTAGACAAGCACTGGAGACACCACAGGTTCATCAGATGCAGGAATTTCGTCAGTACCTGGAAATACTGGTTTACTTGGGTACGTTGAGTTTGAGTCTATAATATTTGGAATTTTATGAGCCACAGAGCCTAATATATATTTCCTCATTACCACTGGATTTAGTTTGAATTAGCAATTTATAAGGTTCCCTTATCTTTTGTTTTTTATTACCTTTGATGCTTTATCGACTTGAAACTTGTATTATAATATCTGTGAAGAATTTAGTAAAAAGTACGTGGTTGGAAATCCTTAATATTCTTGATGGGGTTTACTTGTAGAAAAAGGATTGACATTTGTGGTACAAATAATTTGTATTTGTACTTGCTATAAAAATTGTATCGGAGGATGATTGGGATTTTCAAAGGAAGGGTGATACTTTCTGACACTTTTTGAGGTGAACAATTTTTGTCACCTGTTTGTTGTTCTTTTAGCCGTCCATTTCCTGCTTCTATGGCTGCTATCGAAGTCGTCTTGTTTTGTTACCACTAAATAAAACTGCAGGATCTAATATTTTTGAACTAAATGTCTACTCTTTTCATCATAAAGAGATTTGCCTTCGCTGTTGGTATCACTTTACGGATTTTGATGCAGATGGGCTATGAGCTCTTTGACTCTTAAAGGCAAACCTTCTGAACAGAATACCCTTGCTTCATCGGACACAAAAAATGCACCTCTTGCTTCATCAATTTCCAATTCCAGCTCTGGTGCGCATTCTACCTCTTTTTCCATTGAAAAAAATAACTGTTTTGCCTCTTGTATTTTAGGATAATTGACTTATCCTGCAAGGATACGTCTCTAATTAGTTGTTATTTCTGCCCTTGTTTGCACTCAGGATAAGTCTCTAATTAGTTGTTACTGCCCTTGTTTGCACTTACTTGCATGTTGGCCATTTGATACTTTGATGCCACAGTGATGGATACTGCAAATGTTCCATCGGTCCGTGTAAATTCCGATTCTGACTTGACTGAATTCACGGACCATCCTCCACCCGCATCCCCTACATCAACTGATGGGTGGGGTGAACTCGAAAATGGCATTGATGAAGACAAAGATGGTTGGGATGATATTGAGCCGTTGGAGGAATTAAATCCATCTTCAGCTCTTGCAAGCATCCAAGCTGCTAAAAAACATCCTGTCTCAAGGCCAAAGTCTCGAGATAATACTTCCAAAGAGGATGACTTGAAAACAGGTACTTGAACTCATATCATCACATAATGATGCACACTAATGCGTGGAAGATCACTCTAGATTTACTTCTAATCCGATGCACTGTTCGGTTCAGTTCCAAGCTCAAGACCGAAGAGCACGTTAAAGACGAGCAACAATGATGATGACGATAGTGACTCTTGGGGTTCTGTAGCACATCCTGCTCCAAAATCTACATCAAAACCTTTGAACTCTAAATACAGCAAAGTTGATGATGATCCATGGGGCGCTATAGCTGCCCCAGTTCCAAAAACATCTTCCAAGCCTTTGAATCTGAAATCCAGCGGATCTGCTGATGATGACCTCTGGGCATCCATTGCAGCTCCGCCACCAACCACTGGACCGAAGCCTTTGTCATCCGGGCGAGGTAGAGGAACCAAACCAGCTGCTCCTAAATTGGGTGCTCAGAGGATAAACAGAACCTCATCGGGGATGTAATTTAAGGTACAAGAGAACCGTTTTTTGGCATTTTCTGTACATTTTGTAGTTCCTTTTTAGTGGCAGCTAAATTTTTTATATATTTTATATAAGAAATCCATATTTGCTCTGTAGTAGTCTTTCTTCTTTGAACAAATGCCTTTTTTTTTCTTTTTTTTTTTCGTTTTCCCTGTTTTGTAAAAATTATCCATCGCTATTATTTTTTTGTTTGAGTTGTACATTAACACCGATGAAACATATTCTGTATAGTATAATCATACATCGTATGTATAATTACTGATGATTACCACCAAAAAAATTTAGTGGTTTAAACTATATGATTATGCTTCACACGCATGATCATATTTTTCTGATTTCTAATTTCTAAGGCTGGAATTTTTTTTCGATTAAGATATACTTGAGCTCAAATAGTTTAATTATTTTTTTACAAATTTGGTTCGAATTACGAGTTCTGTAGAAAGATTTGAACATTTGTTTAACAGCTATTCAAATCATTGTTTGGTATGCATCGGCTCTATATGTTTGCATCCATAATTGAGGTATGAACGAATGAATCAAGTTTTCACACAAATAAGATAGTCTGTAGCATCTTGGAGTCAAAGTTGAGCTTGAGTTAGATATAAAACTTTATAATTCGAGCTCAAGCTTCTACTCAATTAGAGGCTTTCAAGATTTGATTCTCGAGTAACTCGAGCTTGATTTTATTTTACTGATAAAAAATTACCATTTAATATTTATAATTTATAATATTTACCATCTAATAGACATAATTTAAGATAAAATAGTAATTAAAATTATATTTGAAATATAAAAATAATGATAAAAGTAATTATTAGTCAAGTTGAATACTTACAAATATTCGAAATTAAGCTATGAAAGATCGATCTTAAAGAAAAAAACTATACAGTTGTGCAACTTTATAATAGAAAAATCCGTAATTATTTTTGAAATATTTTCAAATACTACCTTAAACTAAGCTCAAATAATAAATTAATTGATAAAAAAATATTATACTTTTAGGATATGAAGTAGGTAAGAGTACGTTTTTTTTGTTTTGTTTTGTTTTTGTGTGTTTTTTGTTTTAATATGGATACATTTTCATTAATATTAATAGTTCACCAATCAATTATTCTAACTTTTTCAGAAACAAAGGAAACTTTCAAATAAATCCTATTACAAGCTTCACCCTCAGACAATGAAGTAATGTCGCTCCAGTAGTTCGTGATGATATTCAAATACAATCCTTAATTTTTTTTTTAAATCATGCATATAATTCTTAAATGACTATACGGTTGTCACAATTGAATCAGAATTAGCTATGATAAAAAAGAATATCGTAGAGCATAGGTATAGTTTCATGCAACATAGTGGTTGTGACGTGAACATCGCTTCGCTCCTTATACAGGCCGAACCATGCTGACCCGTTTCCATTCAATCTGTTGGAGAAAGGGTGGTTAATAGATGCTAGTCTCATACCTGGCTCAAGCCGGACCCTTACTCGAAGTAATTAGCCATTGGGGGTAGAGGCATTCGAAAAAGTGTTGAAAGAAGATACAGAAAGAGTTTTTTCTCTTTACTTTAGCACAAAATGATTAACCAAGTGCTTACTAATCGACTGCTAATGTTATGTCTAAATGCAAAAAAATTATCCTGAGGAGAGGCAACTCACTCAATCAAATTGCAGTTGGTCAAGAAGTTCCCTGCTTCATGCAAGAGAGAACAACCTCTTATCTTTGTGGCATTTGTCCTTCAAACATCTGATTCCCTATCCCAAAATAAAGATCTTGTTGATCTAAAACGTAAAAATAGTATATCTTTCGGGAAAAAAATTAAAATATTGGACTTATACGAAGTAAAACTTGATTCTAGGTAAAGAAGATAAAAATAAACAATAATGTTTTTATACCAAATGACATGAAACATTTAATTTGTGAATCACTTATTGTGAGTTATACTACCATCCATGGTGCTCATTGGTCCCGCTTCTCTAATTGGTCGCAACAAATATGAAGTTTTGCTTTTATCAAATAAAAAGTAAGGGTCTTTTACAATGTTGGCGACATAAGTTTTATTGGCGAGCAGGCAAAGAAATCTTTCTTAAACAGTAGTTCAAACATTACAATCTTATGTTATGTCTTTGTTCCTGCTACCTTTGATGTGTGGAATTAGAACGTATGATGAATTCTTTATGGTGGGGGCAAAGCTTGTAATAGCAGAAGCAGTTTGCGTTGGAATAGTTGGGAGTAGATTACATTACATAAGGCGGAGGGTGGGTTATGCTTGTTGGTAGGTGTTTTTTTTATTTGTCTTGGGAAATCTAGGGTTAGAAATGGGTTAACCAAATGGCTACGAGAAAATAATCGAGACAAGAGTTTGACTATTTTTCCTTAAAACAATATTACCCTGCCTCGGTGCTCACGGTTGTTTGCAATTCGTTTCCTAAGATACGACGGCTACGACTTCAAAATAGTAGCATTACAAATTTAAAGTCACACGAACTTTGAAAATGTTTAGAACGCTATCAAGTGGTATACAAACTTTCTAATTTCGAATTTTAAGCGTTAAACTTAAAAATGCAATTCCAAGAGTTTAAATTTTGCAAAACTTGGATTTAAGTGAAAATGCTTAAAAAAAACTCAAAACTAGAAAACAAATCTCGAATTTAATTTCAAAGTTCGAATTGAAGCGTATAAACTTAGAAAATCCAAACTCAAGATTTTATATATTGAAAATTTGAACTTTAAGCGCTAGTGCTTAAAAATTCGCATATAGAAATTAACATAGAGAGAAATGAGAAGAAGAAAAATTAGTGTGTTGAATGCAAATGAATGAAACCTTGTTTATAAAAAAATAAAAAGACTTGAATCAAGAGACATGCTTTTTTATGAAATGATACACAATTTCATAAAATGCAACCTCAAAAGACTTCACAAAATTACACGGCCTTTCGGCCATTGTGATTTCAATTTTTTTTAAATATATATATATATATTTGAACTCAATCAATTTCTCATTCACCCTAATTGATAATCGAGAAATAATTGTGTTCGTAGCTTGTTTGAATTATTTTATCGATTCTAAATGAGTCCAAAACTCATTTTTTCTAAAATCTCCCACATGAACGAAAATTAATCAATGTGAATAAGCTGACTCGACAAATAGCGTTCTAACGAAAGATTATTGCATAAAGATATGTAGCTTAAGATTATTGCATAAAGATATGTAGCTTTTGACTTTGAACCTTCTTTAGTAAGATATAATCGGATTTGCTTAGAAATTAGTAGACGTGATGTATTGAGCTATTCGCTGTTTTGTGTAAACCAAAACAATTATATACACACAATAACATTTCTAACATTTCATTAGGTTCTCACTGTTGTGTCAATTTCGGTCATGGACACCACTTGATTTCGCGAGTGCTTTCCATCTTTGAAGTGGCCACACTTCTCACTTACGTTGGTGATTTCCTAGGAGAGTATCCCATTATACTTCAAATATGTATTAGTATATCTTAAGAATCATTAAAGGTAAAACTAAGAATCATTAAAGGTAAAACCTAGCCTCATACCCCTTTGTGGGCAACACTTCTTATTATAGGAATATGTAGGAGATTTCTCTAGAGTGTTTCTACCAAACTCGTAATTTAATTGTCTCTTTTGAACCTAAATATTGGGATTTCCAGTCAAATAGGTTGGGTATCCACTACAAGTGAAACGTTCTTTACTTTTTAACTTTAAAATCCTACAAATTTTTTTTGTAACATTCAAAACACTCATTTTAAAATAATTCGACATTTAAAAGTTTTAAATGCATAAAAATCCATAGATTGTCAATCACCAAAAATCATATGTCAACCCTTAAAATAATCCAAAATTAAACTTTAAAATAAAGCATAAATTTCTAAATAAATAATCCTCAAAATCTTTTCGTAAAAACTTTAAATCCTAAGAAGTGCGGAAAGTAAATGTCCCTCAGGAGTGTACTGCCGCACTCGATCCACTCAAGCGCCAGCGTCTCTCTCAAAATCGTCCTCACCTGCAACCATCCAAACCTAGTGAGTCTAATGACTCAGCACATTCTAACCATATGTAACAAATAGTATATATAGGCACATGCATTAAAATCAAACTTTTATTTAAAATAAGCTAGCATAAATTTGTAAATCGTAAAATTTTTCATCATCGTATATCATTTTGGGTGAAGTTTGATCACTGAAAGTGACTAGCTGTAATCGTATCATGTGGCCGACTGATCAGTCTTAGCTCACCATTGTACATGGGAGCGGGCGCTGGGCCTCGCCAAAAGTAGAAATACGATCGTCAGGGCTCCTTTTAGGGCCTTCTCCCGTAAATGAGCTCCCTCTGGGCCTTCTTCCTCACGATATCCTCAATCATATCATATCATATTATGTTTGTCACAGTAAATTCACATCCTTTAAAATATTTTCTCTCGTGTTATTTATAAAATATCGTATCCTTCACAATTCGTAAAAATAACATTTTTCAGGAAAAATCGTACAGCTTTAGCATATATCGTAAAAATACCATCTTTTCATCATAACCATTTTAAAATATCATTTTGCATGTATTATGATTCTTCGAGACACTGCCAAAGCTTTCGTACTACCCGGGACGTAAAACGACCATTTTACCCTTGGACTCTAAAATTCTCGATTTTGACTTTTTCTTATTTTTATTGAATCGAGCCTCTTCCAAATCATCATATAAGCTTAAATTTGACTTCTAACATTTTTTTTAGACGTAAACCCGAGCCTTTCGATTTATTGACTTATTAACTAACATATGAAGCATTTTAATCACGAATTAATTTCAAACTTAATATTTTTTCCCAAACTTTAACCATGGAATTTTCATACCTAAACTACCCTTGTGACCCACCAACCAGCCCCCGTGAACCATGGTTCGAACCACTTTTCTTCCTAGTCCAAAACAAGGCCCTAATCTCCAAACTAAACCAGGCTTTCCCCCTAGACTCGAGCCACCTTGGACCTAACCCTGACCATACCCTCTTGGACCCTACCTGAACCACTCTTGACCAGCACCGAACCATCACAAGCCCTAAGCCAAGCCGTGCGATCCATCCTTCCCTTTCTCAACCGTGCGCCTCAGCCCTTCTTCCTCACCCGTCGCGTCCAGGCCCTAGCCCAAAAAAGGGTAACTAAATCATATATACATGTTGTAAATGTCCCTACTTGAATTGAAATTCCAAAAAAAAAAAAACAAATTGAAGACACTCATGATGTCATAAAACGATTGAAGCGTGTAAGACCAATTGCTTCCAAGGATAAAAATACTCGAAAAAGAAAATGAATAGAGAAATACGATGATCACAAAATAGAGAATGATATTCCGGCAGAAACACATGATGATGAAATGTTTTGTTACAACCACAAACTGACGAGAATCGTGAAATCTCTATAAATTATATTAATACGAGAAAAATATGAAATCGAAAAGATATAAAAAAAATGATGAGATATTTTCTTACAATGTGGCAGCCAACATCATAAATGATAAGAAGATCATGAACCAAAATCTTTTGGTGAATGTAAAAATCGATATGACTGGATAAAATAGAAAGACGTATGTGTGTGTGTGTGTGTGTGTGTGTGTGTGTGTGTGTGTATATATATATAGATGTGTAAACAATTCAATATGTTCTGGCGTTTTCATTAAGAAATCAACATCCGGATGCGTAATTATTGCTATATATGTTGATGATTTAAACATCATTGGAACGAATAATAAAATTCAAGAAGTTTTGTTGTATTTGAAGGAAGAATTTGAAATGAAGAACTTTGAGAAAACAAAGTATTGTCTGGGTTTGCAAATTGAGTAAAAAGAATGTGGAATATTTGTTCACCGGTCAAATTATACAGAAAATGTCCTTAAACATTTTAATATAGATAAATCAAATCCTTTAAGTACTACAATAGGTGTTAGATCATTAAACACAGAAAAAGATTCATTCCGTCCATGTGAAGATGATGAAGTTATTCTTGGTCTAGAAGTACCATATCTAAGTGTTATTAGTACCCTTATTTATCTTGCAAATTGTACAAGACTGGATATATCTTTTACTGTAAATTTATTGGTAAGATTTAGCTCATATCCAAAAAGAGATGTTGAAACGGAATTAAACATATATTCCGTTATCTACGAGGAACAACATACTTGAGAATTTTGTATTCAAAAGATATCAATCAAAGTATAATTGGTTATGCTGATGTTGTGTACTTATCTGATCTACACAAGACACATTCCCAAATCGGATGTGTATTTACTCGTGGAAGCACTGCAATTTCTTTGCGTTCACAGAAACAAACACTCGTAACAATTTCATCGAATCATGCTGAGATTATTGCACTACATGAAGCAAGCCATGGATGTGTGTGACTAAAATCAATGACCCAACATATCCAAATCTCAAGTGGATTATCATTTAACAAGAAGCTTTGTGACACTATATGAAGATAATGCTACATGTGTTACTCAAATGAAATAAGGATAAATAAAAAACGACAGAACTAAACATATTCCCTCTAAGAGCACCCGCATTGGTGGGTGTTACACATTACATTAACACATCTATTCTCCCACATTCATTTTAACATTCACACTCATTATTTATAGGTCCCGCTGTCCACTCATTCATCTTATTCTTATTTTACATTAAATAAATTCAATTTCAAATTTTTTAAGAAATTTAAATTATTATTATTTTATATTAATAATAATTTGTTTTTATATATTCAGTACGTAAAATAATTTAATTTTATGAGTGTCATTTACTTAAAATTAAAAATTTATTATAAACCTAAAATAAAACGGTACAACATATAATAATAAATAATACTTGCATAAAAATAAAAGAAAATAAATTAAATTTAACAGAAGATGCAAATTCGTCGCAAATTTTGTTAAATAAGTAACAACGTTTAGCGACGGTTTGTGAAAATCTGTCGCAAATTTCAAAACTATCGCTAAATGTCCAATTTTTTTGGGCGTTCATAAAATATAAAATATAATTAAAATAATTCAAAACACGTGGAGCCCGCGTGTCAGAAATAAGAGTTAGAAATATTGAAAATTGGTGTGTGATGATGTATATAATGATGTAATTATTTTCAAAGAAATTCTATAAATAGGTATCTCAATTTGTGAAAGAAAATATACAATTGAGTGGAGAAAAATTTTATAAAGTGTATAGTTTAATATATTCTGTGAGTTTGAAATTTTATTCTTTATCATAAATTTTTATTTTTAACATTTATCTTTTTTAAAAAAAGAAAAAAATATAATAAAACAAAAACAAGAAATGACAACGGCTCAATGTCTCGATTTCAACAAAAGTTGAACAACCAATCCACGTCTCATCTCATTTATTCAAATAAAAACGAACAAAATTTCTGTTGAAAGCTGTACATTTCGAAAATAATCTAAATAATTCTTAATTTTAATTTAGTTTCTAGTTTCTAGTTATTTTATAAAAATAACATGATATCGAAAAAATATTATATAAAAAATGAATTTACAACGTATATACATAATTATTAGTACTAATTAATAAGGTGGCCACAACGCGCATTTAACACGATTCCTAAGGTTCTCCATTCTAAATAAAGTTCCAATTTTTTTCTTCCTTTCTCGTTAACCAAGCATATTCTTCATTATATCCCATAAATTCTCTGTTATATATATATAAATATTGTATATAATATATACAACTCCGATACAAATTAATCCACAAAAAACCTTCAATTCAAAAGGGCCAGCCAGGTAATTTAATTTGTTCTTGTTTCAAATTATAAACATTCACCAAATTCCCAGAATTCAATAGTGGCCAAGATCACTTGTTGCTGCTACTACTGCAATCTGTATATCAATATAATTTTTTCAGATTTAAATACGAAATGGGCCACCGTCGCCATCACCACCACCACCACCACGACGGCCTCGACCAGGACGATCCGACCGTGGCTTGCTGCTGCTGGCCGTGTTTATTGATTTCCTCAGTGTTTAGAATGATAGGGAGATGCATGTTTGTTGTGTGTTATCCTGTGCTGCAGTGCTGTGGATTGGATGATTGTAGGCATCATCACCACAACCATTTTTATTAAATATATTTTCATGTTCATGTTACATAATTCTATTCATGAATACATATATTTTTGAATTTGGTGGGATTTATTAGTATATTATAGTGCGATTAATTTTCTCTTCGATTTGGCTTTTGATATTTTGGCCATCTGATTTAATTTCTTGACTTGGTTAAATTTATGCAAAAACTCAAATAACATTCGGTAAAACGTATTGAAACCGACCCAGACTATGCTACATCGGGAGTATTCAGGGATATTGATATGGGTATATTACATGCAGTGGGGAAGATTTTCCCATTGCAATGTTTAGTAAAAAATATTACATTCTATATTGAAATGTAATGTATATGCACCTACAACTACAATACGTTAGAAGTATTATTTTATATTGTTTGTGTGTGATCCATTAATTTGATTTTTCGATTGAAAATTATTGATTAAATTTAATTTAATTTCAATTCTTTGGAAAGTTTGTAAAAAAATGATTTATGTACTTATGAATCAAAATGTTTGGGAAAAAACTAATTAATAATTAAAAACGATTGGTAAAATTTGTACCTATATGTTGACCTAAAAAATTAATAGAAAATAATATTCAAACACTTTTTTTTTTTAAATCAATGCAGGCACACATCTCTCTCTGTGTATTTATAGAGGTGACATCGATTTTTATATTATGTGGATTGTATATATCGTTGCCACAAATTTGATACCCTTGCAAAAGTTTACATTATTTCTTATTAAAACAAATGTTGAGTGCAATAAATGGTTTTGGTGGGTGAAGCAATCGAAACGTTGTACTTGAGTTATTGTACGCTTTAAAATATTTGTACACAGTTACCATCAATTATAACTTTAGCTAAAACAACAAACACTGAGNCGGTAAAACGTATTGAAACCGACCCAGACTATGCTACATCGGGAGTTTTCAGGGATATTGATATGGGTATATTACATCCGGTGGGGAAGATTTTCCCATTGCAATTTTACAATGCTTCGTAAAAAATATAGTATAGTTAATATTACATTCTATATTGAAATGTAATGTATATGCACCTACAATACGTCAGAAGTATTATTTTATATTGTTTTTGTATGATCCATTAATTTGATCTTTCGATTGAAAATTATTGATTAAATTTAATTTAGTTCAATTCTTTGGAAAGTTTGTAAAAAAAAAATGATTTATATACTTATGAATCAAAATGTTTGGAAAAAACTTAATTAATAATTAAAAACGATCCGTAAAATTTGTACGCCTAAAAAATTAATATAAAAACTCTTGTGAGACGATTTCACGGATCAATTTTGTGGGTTGAATTTCTTATTTGGTCATCCATGAAAAAATATTACTTTTTATGCTGATAATATTACTTTTTATTGTGAATATCGATAGGGTTGAGCCGTATCACATATAAAAATTCGTGAGATCGTCTCACAAGATACTTACTCAAAAATTAATAGAAAATAATATTTCATCTAGTTTTCTCCAATCACAAAAATTTTGCCACCACAAATTACAAGGTCAAAAACACTTTTTTTTTTTTTTTTTTT
>NC_133310.1:6623054-6775966 GCF_012295235.1 Primulina huaijiensis | reverse complement strand
AAATACTCAAGAACTGATCAGACCAAGATCTTTGAGGATGTTCTGACTGAGGATTGTAGCAACTGGCAACTCAACTTCTTCACATCTGAGTATTTGAGAGGCTTTAGCATGAACATTTGCGCGCCTTCCTCTAAGCACCTATGGATTCGGAGAATTAGAAATGCGATAACTTAACCATAACATGTAAAGAAAAATATCTTGAACGAAGATGAGAAATATATGAATTACTTGTTTATACGAGTTGGGATGTTTTCGGATGACATTATGACAACAGGAACATCCTTCATGACCGATGATTCCTGCTTAGGAAGATATCAACATGAACTTCTAGACCTCTCGATTGTAGACAAGTGAAATTATATACTACATCGGGAGTTCATAATAATTCACCTTAATTTTCTTGAGCAGTTCATATCCGGTCATTCCTGGCATGCAGTAATCGGTTATAATCATATTCACCTTTGAGACCTGCGAAACGAGGGACTCGAAAGTGTCAACATTTGGTGCGACAAATGTGCAGAAAAGATCCTGAGGATAATGTTAGATNGATAAAACTGGATTTGGGATTTAGTAGTTGCTAAAATGTCAAGTGCTCGATCTGCTAATATATATAGAGCTGCAGCAAGTGATGAATCAAGCTGCTTGGCCAAAGTTCGACTTATAAAGCTCAACCTCTTATTTCCATAGAGTCACCATAGTTCTATATAGTTTCCAACTTTTCAAAAAATTCAGGGATTTTTTTACTCATATGAGCCAAGTTCAATATTTTATTCGCTTATCAAATCGAGCTCAAACTAATATATTAACTGTGTCAAATTAATGTAAGGTTTTCATAAAAAAAAATGTTGCTTACATTGTTATTCACAGTGCTGCTCTGGTTGTTATCTCCTAAACCAAGATACTCCAATGCCCTTAGTCCATTTTATGCAGTAGTCACTGCAAGAAAACAATATTTAGGTACGTAAAACTCGTTTGGAGCCGTAGCCAATTTTATTTTTTAAAAAAGTTCTTTTCTGAGAAAAATAAATAAATTTCACACTATAAATTCTTAGATTCTTCCCCATGCACCATTGATTTCAAAGAAAGATAAACACTTCACACAATGAGATTCAGAAAAATTGAAACAAATTTTTAGCCCAACAAGAAGGAAATTGCCAATTACCTCTGCAAGATGAATTCTTGAGCAATTTCTCAACAATCTTACGATCAACTAAATTGTCATCAACCGCAAGAACATGAGGTTCTTCCACATCACCCACCATTCCCTCAGTGAAATCACCCGAACCCAAACCCAAACCCAAACCCAAACCCGAACCCGAAGTATCCATTTTTATCACTTTCTTGACTATACAGCCAGAACCCACCTCACAATAGCACCAAAAAACACAAAACACACACCTATATATCTATATTTATATCTATATCTATAAAAATTGAAAGCCCACCAAGAAAGAGGAAACACAGAGCCCCCAGTGTGGTTGGTGGTATTTAAAGATGAATGAAAGACCCAAAAACTTTTGGGTTTTCAAGAAAATAATTCAGATTTCCAAAGTTTGTCACAGATATTTCGTGATCTCCTTAAGTTTCTCTGGATTTGATGCAGTATTCGATCACCAATAATATCCCATTTTTGTTTCGAAAATAAAAACAAAATCCCATTTTTCCACCTCTCATAACGTACCAAAATCCGCATCAGAATCAATATAAGAATCTCCTCACTGCTCCATGAGATCCTACTCTGATGCTACTACAATTATAATAATCTTTAATTTTTCTCGAACTGAGTCTTCCTATTAATAACCGTGCCATATATATTCACAGGATTTTGCATTGAAAATACTGAGAATGACAGTAAATCCAAGGCAAAGTGGAGGGCGATAATATGAGACATTATTATCTTTTGCATCAGCCAGAATTAATTTTTGCAATAAATACATTGGATTTATTGAGGTTTAGTGTATCCATAGCCATAAATGATGAAATCCCACAAAATTGTCAATGTCCGAAAAGATGAGACTGAGACAAATGGAAATGGGATTTATTTCAACGAATTGCTGGTTGTTTGGTATTTTGAATGAATCGATTAAAAAAAGGACTTTATTTTATTTCGAAAATCTATTTTAGTAAATTCATAATTTACTTAAACTTTCAAATTCAACATTCCCATTAGGACATAAGCAAAAGAAGTCATATAGGATCATGGTTTGGTTTCCTCGATGAAACACAGCAGGGGTTGAGATATTATAGGATCTGCTTTGATTTTTGTGAGTACATGGACTCTAAGATACAGCTGTGGGAGATAATTTGAACTCTAATCTATATGTACTAAGAAGAGATTCGTGTGGTGTCGGCTAATGTTAAAAGAAATAAAGTTTAAGGTGTACAGTGAATTTAGTTTTATAGTTTTAACAGAAGTAAAGGACAAAAAGTGGCTGTAGTTTAGTGGTGACTCACGTTGTGGCCGTGGAGACCTGGGCTCGAATCCCAGCAGCCACATTTACTCACTTTTGGATATCATAGTTTTAATTAATTAATATTTGTTTCTATTAACTTTTTTTAATTTTTATATTTTTGAAAAATAAAAATTTGTGTATTAATTTGTCGCATTAAAATAGTCTTTGTTTTCTAGAGTTATTTGTGGTTTTACTAATTGTATTACTAAATATTAGTTTATAGAAATTAATCAATGCGATTTTATTTATCTTTTTTTAGATAAACATTTTATGCTGTATTGAGGTAATTTTTTAAAATAACACGTTTATATATATATATATTTTATAAAACTATTTTTTGATTGATGAACAAATAAATTAAAATAAATATATATATATATATATATAATTATAAAATTATTTTTTGATTGATGAACAAATAAATTAAATTAAATAGTTTGATAGAAGTATATATTGAAAGAAATAAAATATATTGGAAAAAAAAATTTCATTTTCATTTTTGAGGAATGAATATATATATTAACATGTATATCTAAAACTATTTTATATAAAATTACATGTTGAAGGGAAATTGTTAGCTATTACCAATCCATTTTGGTCGATTTTTTCGATTTTTTCCTGACTTCCATCTTCACATATACAAATATAATGTACCACTCACTATAATAATGATGTAACTGTTTTTTCTTAATAAATATATAAAATGAAATCTATATTTATTTTGGATGGTGCTAACCAATTATGGGGGAATCCCATAATTTTTTGATATGTAACCCTATCGTGCTTTGATCGGTGTGTTTCTCTCAGTGGTTTCCGCCTCCACTGAAAGGTTAATGTAGAAAATTTTCCCTATTTAGGAGTTGGAGTCGTGGACGGAAACGTTAATGGAATGATTATTTTGGCTCTGGGACGCCTTTTGCCGGGCCAATTTGAGCCACATATAGGCCTAGGGGTGTTCATCGGTCGGTTCGGTTCGATTTTCGGTTTTTTATTTCGGTTTTAGAAATATATAATCCGATATCCGAACCATATTTCTTCGGTTCAGTTCGGTTTTTTACCAAAACGGTTCGGTTATTTCGGTCGGTTAATTCGGTTTTGGTATAATTATTTAAATTAATAATATAAATATATTGTAAAATGTAATATGTTAACTTTCTACATGTTTTCTTAGTAAAATATTTAAATATAAGGTCTAAATTAATTAAACAAACAAAAATCAACTAAAAATTGTTCAAAATAGTTTTTCATTCACCAAATATCATATCAAAATATATAATATAAATAAAAATATAAAAAATTAATAATTTAATGAAATTTCGGTTTTTTCGGTTTTGACATATATAATCTGAAACCGAACCAAATAAACTTCGGTTTTAACATTTATATCCGAATTACAAAATTCAGTTTTCGGTTCGGTTTTTTCGGTTTGAATTTTCGGTTTTTTCAGTTTATCCGAAGTTTGAACACCTCTACATATAGCAGAAACATTTGCGGTCTGGCATCATTGCTCGGCATGATCTTATTGTCCAGCAAGATTGCGAATGTGAGGATGCTCTCACAATTCTCCTAAGTTTGGTTGTTCGTAATGATGTAAAGGGTAGCAATTAATATATGGTAAATTTGCTTTAAAGTCCCACAACCAAACTTAAATTTGCATTCATATATGATTTTTAAGTACTCAAATATGTATAAAAAATATTGGTATTAATGACACATTTGTTTTCGGATGAAACTGGTACAAAACATTGAAAATATGATACTAATATATGATATTGAATACCAATTGTTTCAAATATGATATTAATATATGATTTTTTTTGTAACCAAACATGTATAGCAAATGTTGATATTAATAAAGTTGTTCATTTATATACTCAAAATCTTATCTTTTGTATCAGATCTAAAAAAACTGGTACTAAAATATCATATATATTAGTACCGTATTTTCATTATTTTATACCGATTTTCATCTGAAAAGACAAATTTGTCATTAATATCAATATTTATACATGTTTTAGTACTAAAAAATAATATATTAATATCAAATCTGAAACAACTAATAATCAAATATCATATATATGTACCATATTTTTAATGTTTTGTACTATTTTCATCCAAAAAAGACATGTGGCCCAAAAGTTCAAACACATTTTCTGATAAAGGGACAAAGCAAATTTTAGTCTGCTTTTGAAGATATTTGAGCAATTTACCATTAATATATTATACTTTTCTTCTTAAAAAACCATAATTATATATTTATATATAGTCACTCACGTATAATTGTGTGTGTGTGTATATATACATATATATTAAAATAATTTATTTCCTTTTTATCTAAATACAATAATCATATTTGCATAATACCGTGCACACTTATATAAGTACCGATAATGTGACATTCACATATTGAATATACAATTTTTTTATGTTTTATTACATACAATATGTTAGTTTTACTTCATCGATGTTCACATAAGTGCGCACGGTGAGTATACAACATATCATAAATATATATATTAGTCAATGTTGGTAATGGAATAGGTACAAATATGAAATTTTTCTTAAGTTGTCGCATGAGTATGTTGCAACAAACGCTCGAATAAGTCACGAACAAAATGTAAGTCGAGGTTAGAGTTGAACTCTCTCTCTCTCTTCTTTAAAATGAATTTACTCCACATACGTTGCTCATGGAACTCAACATCGTCTTCCAAGATACAAAGACTTGTATTTTGTGTAGGAACACCACAAATAACAAAATTGGGCGAACTTCTAAAATGCTTTTTGAACTTCTAGCATGGAGAACGAAAATAATATGCCAAAATATGTATAAGACGAAAATATATGTATTTTCGAGTTTTTGATTGTCTAACATTATTTTATTATGATGTAGGGTATATTTATATATTTTTCAAGGCTTGTAAAGGTCTTTTCGCGATTAGTCGTGACTCTTGGATTAGATTTAGTATGTTCGGTCAGACCTTAATATAATTGTGTAGATCACATCCCATTTGGTGAGCCAGAACAATTGTATCACATCATTTGATCAAATTCAATGTGGTGCGTCCATTTAAATTAGACAATCTAGATCGCATCTCTTCAGGATGATAACGTCCTTTGAATGCAACCCTAGATCCAGCAGATCTCAATCACCAGTTTTGATCTAATGGTCGAGATTTCATCTCGTCGATTTAGTTCAATCTATAGCTCATCTAATCATCATCAAACGATTTTGATCTCACCATTCTTAAATCTTCTTTAGGGAATTTTGTGTTATTTTTATATATTTAACTATCATTAATTTCTATCATATTAAATAAAATATAAATTTTTATATATAATATTACGTTTTCCAACTTTATAAAAGAGTGTCCTCATGCATTTTAATATATTAAACGTATGTAAATTATTATTATTATTAATTTTAGTTAGAACTTCAAAATAATTATTTTTTTAACACGTTATAAAAATTAATTAAAATTTTTAATCATGATTTATTCATTTACTAAACGACAAAAATTTAATTTTTTGAAAAATATTTAATTATTATTTAAAATTTTGATAGACAAAATAATAGATGATTTTTTAAATATCTTTTCTTCTTTTTTATTATAAAATTTTCATTCAACCAAGATAAATAGAAACAAATTATTATTCTTATTTAAGATTTATATAAATGATATAATAATTTTTAAATAATATTTAAAATTTAAATAGGAAAAATGCACTTTAATCCTCGTATTTTCATACCAAAACACTTTTGATTCTAAACATTTGAATGCAACACTTTTAGTCCTTAAACTTTGAAAATTGCTATACAATTAGTGCTTGCTATTTATTTTATGATTAAATATATTTGGGGTGACTAATTTATGATATTTATTAAATTCTATGGATCAAAATTAATCTTAAAACACTCATTTTTTTATTTTTTTAAATTTTTTTTCCAATTTTAATATAAAAATAAAACATAAAAAATCATCAATATTTTATTTTAAAAATTATTTTGATTACTTAATTCAAAAATAGACAAATGCCAACATCATAAGGGTCATTAAAATATATATGACTCCCTATTAATTTATTTCAATTGGAGGGAGTCAGACTTTTTAATTTGGTCAAAGAGGTAGATTTAAATGGCAAGATGATTTTTACAAGTACTTATTAAAATAATAATAAAAATCATATTTTAACTCAATCCAGATTTGAATCATACGTTTTTATATAACACACCTTACCACATAATTATGCCACATTTAATTGAAAAATTACTTAAATAATTGTATACATATTATATATATGTCGAGTTTTTCATATTTTGGGTTTAGTTTTTCATATTTGGGTCGAGTTTGAGTCAAGTTTTTCATATTTAGGTCGATTTTTTCATATTTGGGTCTAATTTTTCATATTTGGGTCTACTTTCACATTTGGATCAATGTTTTCATATTTGAATCGAGTTTTACAGATTTGCGTGGAGTTTGGGAGTAGGGTTTGGGGTGGAGTTTTTATGTCGGAGTTGAGTTTAAAATGGAATTTTTTTATTTAAATTTTTATTTTTATAAGCAAAATAGTAAAATTAAGATGACTACATTTTTTTCAACTTAGAACTTAAACAACTCTCAATTACCTAATTTCCCCAACATCACAATTTCACGTAATCGATTACATTTTTAAGAGGGAGTTTTGATTCAGTTTTTTATAAAGAGTTTTTAATTATTTAAGTGTTTTAAAATTATTTTTGATTCTCACAAATGAGGAGAATTTTTATATGTTTTAACTGTTCAAGTTTTGTGATCATAAAAAAGGGAGATATCGTTGGAACATTTCATTTTCGCAATCTTGATTTTGATGTTAACAAAATTTGTTATTGTGTTTCTAACAATTTACCTAAGTGCGCAGAAAGCTGAAACTGATCGGGCTCCGAACTAGAATGTTCTCGAGCCACAACCGAAGCTATCAAGACGCAAACTGGAAGTGACAACTGATTTCTCAAACTAAACTAGTGCAACTGATATCTCAAAGACTACTTCCACTGATTGTCCAGCTGATAGGTGATTCAGATGACATTCAAAAGCTATGCCAGCCGATGAAGAGTTCAACCGATGAAAAGTCCAGCTGATCAGTTCAACCGAATAAGTGAAATTAGTTCAAGATAATGAGCCAACTGATTTCACCAGTCCATTCAAAGACCAGTTGCTGACCAGTTCAGAGCAACAGTTTGGAGCAAACCAGTTCGCATATCGCCAAAAAAATTTCAAGAGGAATCTAGCTTTGAACAAAGGTACGAGCAATTGTCCGATCAAATGGACAAAAATGAACGTTGCAGTAGAACTTAAAGTAGAAAGTTTCCAGAATGGTTTTCAGAAAGTGGAGACACCAATTCGGGAAACAAATTCAAATTCCAACGAACATAATTGATGAGTCTTGACGTACGATCAGCTTCGCCTCTATAAATACAAGATGAATACCATTAAATAAATGTGTGTGTGAGGAATAAAAGAACAAATACAGAAGACGAAGAAATAGGACACAGATAATTTTTTGTTCGTATATATGATTAATATATATTTATATTGTAGATGTTATATTATTTAGATTCTTTATCTTTAACAAAATTCTATTTTTTTTTAAAAAAAAACATTGTAATTAAAAGGGATGGGCTGAGATGCAATCCCAGATCCGATAGAGTGACTGAACTTGTTCTCGATGACTTTGGGCTTTCAGGAAAAGTAAGCAGAGGTCTCTTCAGTTTCGTTTACTGCAAAAGCTCTCTTGCAAGAAATAATATAACAGGAGGCTTAAGCCTTAGCTTAGCTCAGCTTCCTAATATGAGGGTCTTAAACTTGAGTGGGAATTATTGGAGAAAACCACAAATCACAGAATCAATCATGCTAAATCCTTAAAAATTTGACTGAAAACTTAAGCGGAAGCGTACCTGAAACCATAATCCTGAATTCTTTAGAACATGTCTTGATGCGCTATTTTCTTCAGAGAATCTTTTAGTTTTCTATTCTAAACTATTTTCTTAATGGGAAATAGAATAGGGAACGTAATAGAGCATGATCTGGGGATCATGACCCATATATATAGATAATGTTTATCATTATCTTCTGATATTTATGTTTTAGCTCATCATAAAAACAGAAATTACACTTATATCTCTACACATTAAAGACCCACAACCTATTGGATACATTAAAGTCCAATAACTCGAAACCTTAGTTGATCATTTTATTTTGGGTTTAACTTAATAGACAATCGACAAAGCATGATTATTCACATATAAGACCATATAAATAAATTGATTCAACAATCTCCCACTTGGGCTATATGCGCAACCTTATAATTATGTTTGTGAAAATAACGTTATATGCTCAAAATTGTTGTCATTCCGAAATGTATCTATAATCAATCCAGTCCATCAATCACATCAATATAGGATCAAAGCGGTCTTCACTACACTCAAGATAACTGGACCCATCAATGGTCATGTATGCCAACATAACTGAATGACATGGATCATGAAGTGGATGTGTACCATGAAATTTAATGCAATGTGACCGTAACATGCCTATTTCCAACTGGTCCTCCTTTAACCTTATTGAGATCAAACTTTAAACCATAATCAGAGTGTGACTTAACTTGAAATTTATTTCTGCGAAAAATAAATTTACATAACTGTAACTGGAAATTTCTACAACTGAAAAACATTTAAAATAACAAACTCCCACCAAAAACTACATTTTCTCAATTGATATAACACTCATACTAGCAGTGTGCTCATAAAACTGTTTGGTTGGTAGTCCCTTAGAAAGCGGATCCGCAACCATGGAGTTTGTACCGATATACTCAATAGACAACTTTCCACTCTAAATTCTTTCTTTAACAACCGGAAACTTGATGTCAATATGTTTTGAATTCGTCGAGCTCCTGTTGTTATTGAAATACATAACTGCTGATTTATTGTCACAATATATTCTTAGTGGCCTTTCAATGCCGTCAACAATGCGCAGTCCCGTGACAAAATTTTTCAGTCATATTCCATGATTGGATGCCTCATAACATGCTACAAACTCAGCTGCCATGGTGGAAGAGGCTATAAGTGACTGTTTAGCACTCTTCTAGGAAATGACACTTCCACCAAAGAGATAGATTTAGCCCGAGGTAGATTTCATACTATCTTGGCATCCAACAAAATCGGAGTCAGTATACCCAATGATCTTAAGCTGATCCAACTTCCGATATATGAGTATGTAATCTTTTGTTCTCTGTAAGTATCGTAAAACTCTTTTGACTGCTTTCCAATGTTCCACTCCTGGATTACTGAAATATCATCCCAACATTCTTGTCACGTACGCAATATCTAGACGTGTACAAACCTGAGCATACATCAGACTCCCTACAGCAGATGCATAGGGAATCTTCGGCATTTCCATTTCATCAAAATCATTCTTTGGTCATTGTTTGAAACTAAATTTGTCTCCCTTAGCTATAGGGGTATCCGTTGATTTACAATCTTGCATCCTATATCACTTGAGAACTTTCTTGATTTTGCCTTTATGAGATAATTCAAGAACACCTCGAGAACGATCTCGATGTATCTGAATACCCAGTACAAAAGATGCATCACCAAGATCTTTCATCTCAAAATTTTTAGCTAGAAATCTCTTGGTGTCATGCAACAACTCTATATCGTTGCTAGCGAGTAGAATGTCATCAACATATAAAACCAAAAAAATATGCTTACTCTCACTGAACTTATGGTACACACAATCATCGACCAAATTCAACTCAAAACCAAACGAGATGATCACTTGATGAAATTTGAAATACCATTGTCGAGATGGTTGCTTGAGCCCATAGATGAATTTCTTTAATTTGCAAACCATATTATTTGTGTCTTTGTTCACAAAATTTTCTGGCTGCACCATATAAATCATTTCATCAATGTCACCATTTAGAAACAAAGTCTTTACATCCATCTGATGAAGCTCAAGATCGAAATGCACGACCAAAGCCATTATAATCCATAAAGAGTCTTTCGAAGAAACTGGAGAGAAAGTCTCTTTATAGTCAATGCATTCTTTTTGTGTAAAGCCTTTAGCGACAAGACGAGCCTCATATCTTCCCACATTACATTTTGAATCCCTTTTGGTTTTAAATATCCATTTGCACCCAATGAGCTTCGTATATTTAGGCAATGGGACAAGATCCCATACGTCATTTTCTTTCATGAACTTTATCTCCTCATTCATGGCATCATTCGACTTTTGAGAGTTAAAACTTTCCATAGCTTGACAGAAGTTAATAGGATCTTCCTCCATCAGTTCAATGTGTGCCTCATGTTCTTGAAGAAATACAATGTAATCATCTGGCACTGCATTTCTCCACTCTCTAGTGGATCTCCTTAATGACATAGGTTCTGGAAGTGCTTAAGTTTGTTCATCTGGAATGGGAGGATCTCTAATATTGTCTTCTTGTATTGTGTCTTGGTCAAAGTGAGGATTGTGATCCTGATAAAATTCCAAGACACATGTGAGAATATTTACATATTCCTCTTCAAAGACAATATCTCTTACTTTATCTCCCCCAATAAACTCAACATCCTCAAAGAACCGGTCATTTCCTGACTCAAAAAACGACTTACTTGTGGGATCATAAAATTTGTACCCCCTTGATCTTTCAGAATATCCAATAAAATAACAACTGACTATCCTTGAGTCCAGTTTCTTTTCTTCAGGCTTGTAAGGCCTTGCCTCAGCTGGACATCCCCAAACGTGCAGATGCTTAAGACTAGGCTTTTTACCTGTCCAAAGTTCATAAGGGGTTTTGGTCGCTACCTTAGTTAGAACGCTGTTAAGGATATATGCTGCGGTTTTTAGTGCTTCTCCCCAGAGTGATTCGGGTACGGTAGAATGGCTGATCATACTTCTCACCATATCCTTAAGTGTTCTGTTTCGTCTTTTAGCAACACCATTCATATTGGGCGAACACAACATAGTGTACTATGGGACAATACCACATTCCTTTAGGAATCTAGCAAAAGGTCCAGGACGTTGTTCACTTGAACCGTCATACCTACCATAATATTCACCACCACGGTCAGATCTAACGCTTTTAATCTTTAAGTTAAGTTGATTTTCAACTTCAGCTTTATAATTTTTGAACACATCCAATGACTGTGTCTTTTCATGGATGAGATAAATGAAACCATATCTTGAAAAATCGTCCGTGAACGTTATAAAATAATGTTAACCATTCCAAGAAATAGAAGGGAATGATCCACAAATATCAATATGTATAAATTCTAAGACGCCTGAACACATGTTGGCTTCAAATATCCTTTTGTTGGTTTGTTTTTCCTTTATACAATTAACACAATTATTAAAATCTGTGTAATCTATATGTTCGAGAATTTCGTCTGACACAAGTCTTCTAATTCTCTTCTCAGAGATATGACCCAATCTTTTGTACCATAACGCAGTTGAATTCTCACTGTTTAATTTTATTTTAGTGCCTCTACTTGTTTGCAGGGATTCATTAAACAAAGTAACAACATCCAAAAGAATAAAGATTATCATATCCTGATAAAGAGCCAGAACCAACCAATTTTGAATCGAGAAACAAACTGAATATTTCATTTCCAAAAGAACAATAATAACCAAATTTGTTTAATGCAGAAATGGAAATCAGATTCATTCTAAAAGACGGTACAACAAATGTTTCATAAAGATCCAAATATATTTTAGTCTTTAACAATAATCTAAATTTTCCTATTGCCTCAACTTCAACTTTGTTGCCGTCATCAACGTAGATGAATCTTTCAGCATCACTTGGTTTTCGACAATCCAGACAACCCTGCATAGACACATTGATGTGATTTGTTGCACCAGAATCTATCCACCACGTGTGTCTACGCACTGAAGTTAAATTAACCTCAGAACAAACCATATTCAGAAGCATACCTTTCTTAGCACGCCAAGCGAGGTAATTACTGCATTGCTTCTTCATATGCCCATCACTGCCACAGAAAAAACAAACGGAACTTTGAGAATCACTAGGATTCTTTTGTTGTTTCTTTGGACGCTATGCATCCGAAGCTTCCTTATCCTTCATTTACTTTCCTTTATCCTTCGAGGTAGAGGCATAATGAACACTTTCTGTCTTGTCTTGTTTCAACCTTTCCTCTTCCTGAATACAGTGCGGGATGAGCTCATTCAGAGACCAAGTCTCTTTCTAACAGTTATAGCTCACCTTGAACTGGTTAAACTGTGGAGGAAGAGATATTAAACCAGATGCACCAGCAAGTCTTCAGAGAGGTCAAGCTTCAGTGCTTTCAACCAAGATGAGACATTTCCATAATGTACTCCCTGATGTTGCCTTACTCATGTACCTCATTGAAACAATGCTTGCCAAAAGTGTACCAATTTCAGACTTTTCACTTTTAGCAAACCTCTTTTCGAGGTCATGAAGGAAAACCTTAACAGTAGCAATGTCGCTAGACATTGTGCCCCTAAATGTTTCTGGAATGGCCCTCTTCATAATCATCATACACATGCGATTCGACCTCTCCTACCTTTCAAACTCTTTCTTTTCAACAGAGGTACTCTTATCCGTAATGGCTAGAGGAGAGTCAACCCTTTTCGCAAGATCCAAATCTATGACTTCGAGAACTATCAATAAATTTTATTGCCTTGATTTAAAATTCAAGCCATTTAACATAGGAATAGAATTAATGTTGGAATGATTATTTGCAGGAGTCAAATCTGAACAAAGAACAAAAAACAAATATTCATGCTCAACCAAATATCCAAATAAAATAATCAATAAATTCAAATAATGTAAACACTATAAACAGAATATCGAGCACTCTATTAATGTTTCATCTTTGAAAAAAATATTAACTTGCAAGTGATATCCTAGTACAACAGTAAAACACTGATAGTAACTATCATGTCAAATAACAACCTTCTTTTGGACCGATTTGTTATTTACATGAAAAACCGAACAACTATCACATGTTTACCACCACAAGTGTATATGTAATTATATTAAATATTAACCTTCCTTTGTGCCGATTAATATTCATATAGATCACATATACCGAAATCCTTTTGTATTTCAAAATAAAATTAATTTTCATAAAATAGGTCACTTTGGAGACATTTTATTTCAACTGATCTATTTTAAAAAATACATATAACTTTATAATTATTTGAATAATTGAATATCTAACCTTAAATCGAATAAATCTGAACCGAAAAAAATTGAAATTCCGTACGGGTCGACCTTAATCCGTACGGCCCGACCCGGATCCATACCTTTTTTCAAAAAAAAAATCCAAATTTTCGATTTTCCTCCAATTTTTTTTTTGAACAAAACTAGAATGAAAATCGAAATCTTATACCAAATTCTTAAAATTTTCAACCAAATCTTTTTACAAAAACTGAAACTTTAAAAGATTTGGTTTTCAACCAAAATATTTTCCAGATCTGAAACCATATCAAAATATTTTTCAGATCTGACGCCTTATCAAAATATTTTCCAGATCTAAAACTATATCAAAAAAGTTTTTTAAAACAAAATTTTTTTTTTCTAGATCTGGATCCAAATAATATTCAAAACTTTAAACAAATCTCAACAATTCAATAATGAGTGACTTTGATACCACTTGTTGGGGAAAACCCATAAACCGCAGAATCCATCATGCTAAATAATTAAGAATTTGACTGAAAACTTAAACGGAAGTGTACCTAAAGCCATAATCCTGAATTATTTAGAACTTGTCTTGATCTTCCAGATCTACGTGCTCTTTCCTTGATAGAATCTTGTAGTTTTCTCTTATAAACTATTTTCTTAATGGTGAAAGAGTAGAGAACGTGATAGAGCGTGATTTGGGGACCAACGACCGTCTCCCCTTAACCCGGAGTGAACATCGACCGCCTCACCATCGCCTAAAATGAACAACAGCCATCCTCCCTTCACCTGGAGAGGATACGAGCAACTTTTTCGATGCCCGGACATCCTTTTTCCTCTTGGAACCAGAATGGGTAGCATCATCATCGTCGGGCATGAACTTCGATAACTTAACCAGCGACTGAAACAAGCAACGATGATGGCATCTTCGCTTGGAACGAACATGACACCTTTATGTCCACCGACTCGCCAAGATACCCATCTTTGAATCATATAGAATCTCATATCTCTTCATCGTCCAACTAATCACTCACCTACCAACAAAAAACCATTGATTGACAAAATTTACGAGGAATAAAAAATGAAAATAAAACAAAGTAAAGAGAAAACTTGAAAACTCATGTTTCAACCGTACAACAATAATGAAGACATGATTAAACATCGGAGTGTCTACGTCGAGCAAACCCCGACGCCTTTGACATTTGTTTGTGACGCAGGTGATAGATTACCCACAAAGGTTTCTCTCCACCAGCTATTGGGACCCACCCGTTTACGAGCTAGCTGGAATACCCGTCTACGATTACTTGGATCCGTTTATGAAACTGCAGAGTAATCCGGATAATCACAATTTTTGGCTACATCACTTTGGATTCAGCATCGGAGAACTCGTTGAAAGATCTTTTTATTTTGGATGTATTCAAAAATAAGCTATCGGATGAAATTTCGTCTGCTATCGGGGCTTTGGGGTCTTTCAGTTCTTAAATATAGAGAGCAATGAGTTCCTTGGTAGCATTCCTGCAAGCATCAGAATAAAGGCTTTGAGTGTTCTTGAGTTGCGTGAGAATCAGTTGAATGGTAGCATTCCCACAACGATCAGGGATTGCTCTTCACTAATTTTTTTGAGTTATTTTCTTGATCTTGTGATCTATTATATAAAATCCTTTTCTTGTTTCTCTGTGACTTAGTTTCAAGTGCTTTTGACTATTATCTTTTTGATAGAAGATTGTAATTCTAATCTACTATGTATAACTAGTTCCGGAGTTGCCATCTTGTTAGAGTTGTGGGATGGTGATTGAAGTACTTGTCAAAATGGTTAATTTTGCACCTAATTAAATTTGTTTTTCTTATGGTGATTGAAGTACTTGTCAAAATGGTTAATTTTGCACCTAATTAAATTTGTTTTTCTTGTGATGGATAAATTTTATATATTTTTAACAAGTAATTTGATTTGGTTATTCGGATAATATCTTTAGCTGCAGACTTATCAATGAAAGAAGCGATGCACTTGTGATTTTGTTATGAAACATTTCTTGATTCATAGAGTTAAGCTGACCCCTTCGGTTATAAGTTCTCGAATCAGCGGATCTAACTAAGTTCTTTTTTGCCATTGAATTTCACAGGTCTTTAGTGTTAGAGTAGATGCCCTGCAAGCCAACGGTTGGCTAGGAAATTTATTGACTCACGTGTAATAAACAATCTTTATTTTAATATAATATTACTTTTTATGGTTTGTTATTTCTTTATCTGTATACCCATGTGAACAACATAGATAAAGACCTTGATTATACTTTAATACAAATGAATCGTAATTCGATGTTGAAACTCATTTGTAAACACTGTATAATCTAAATTCGTTCCTAGTCGATTCAGTCGCCTAGAACATGGATAAAGGTCGCTTGAGCTCGAGACTAGCATCTGTGATGTTGTGTACATCGTTTCTTGGTAAAGACATAGGGATGTCCAAACATGCAGATGGGTAGTCATATGATGATTATACCGAACAACCCTCCCTCAGACTTTCCAAGTGGTTATCATTCATCGAGAGGATAAGTCTGTGGTTATGATTGTACACCATTAGTCCTTACGACCTGGGACAACACTGAGGCTCTATCTGCTAGGGCTGTGCTTTGACTCGTTTACCGGCTTCAGGAGAGTCATCAAGTGGCGAGGTTGGGTATAGTTGTGACACATATAGGAGCCAGTGCATTGTAGTCGGGGATTCACCGCTCACCTACGGGTATGGATATCCTATGTGATCTGAAGTAATAATAGTGCATGGCATCTCTGGCCAGAGTATGAGATGTACGTTGGAGAAGGAGTTTTCCAAATAGTACACGCGATGCCACTATTATATATGTCACATAGTTATCGAAGTAATATGTAACTCTCGATGAACCAATGGTTGCAGATTCGATCGGGTTATATGAGATGAAGGGACCGTACTGTACGTTAATCATAATCGACTGGCTCTTGTAGGCACTATCAGTGATACCTAGGGGATCATGGGACGATGCTACTAGACGCTCTTATCATGATACAATGGGTGCAATCAGAAATGAGTTCTGACATTCTTGATCAAGGTGTTGATGAAAAGAATGGGGCTAACTAGGGTAAGCCCGAATAAGAATAAATGTTATTCTGAATCACAAAGAGTTGTGAACCCACGGCTAGCTGTATCCCTGAACTATTGAGGGTCACACAAGCATTGGTTTACTTGTTCCCGTTGAGATAATAAATTCAAAGAGTTGAATATATAAAAAACGTTGAAATAATAAATTCAATGAGTTGAATTTATAAGAAATCAGTTTGATACGATCAATCGATAAGCTTCTAAATAAAGTTTATAAAAGCTTACATAAATTTTGAGAGCATGACTGTTAAGACAGTCAAAAGAGTACACCTGTTGGTGATCTCGAAATTAAAGTGTGCATCATAATAACAAATAAGTTGAATTTGTCATATCGATGATATTGGATCGTCGATCGGGATTATGATGAGATTAATATAATGGGAGCATGAATCATGGGCTTGTAAGAGTATAAGCCCATCACGCAAATTTATTAAAGTTCAAATAGGCTTTAATAATCAAATTATATTTTAATTGAGTTAAAATATAGCCCATTAAGTTTTTATTAAATATGGTATTGATTTATGTAATATGAAGATATTCATGATACCATAATTTTAGAAACTTTCACACAAAGTAAAATAATATTAATGCATGATATTCTCAGAATATGTGCATTAAAGATTCGAGATTGGCTAATGTATATGACATGCAATTAGAATCCATAAATATTTAATTAATCTAATTAATTAAGTAAAGGTTGGATTAGAAAATAATTAAGGATTTTATTATTCTTATTTTGCACAAGAATCTTTCGAAATTTTCTTGAAAATTTTGTAAGGCATGACCGAAGCTTTGAAATAGATGGGACCGAAGATTTGGCATGAAATAAGAATATTTCATCAACACAATTAATTGGATTAATTAAGTTAATGAATAATTAGTATTAAAAATAAGGATTTCTTATCCTCATTTAAAAAGCATGCATTCGGCAATCTTAAGGTGAAGAACAATGTTTCGGCTCTCCTGAATTCCAAAAAGGCTGCTCTCGATTTTATTTTCCTTGTTACAAGAAAAATTCGACTTGAATCGATTTTTCGTGTTCTATCTCTACGCAAAATGTCTTCTAATTTTTTAGTGCAAATTAGAAGAAGAACAATTAATCCGGTCGTGGACCTGATTCAGAGATCGAAGAAAGTTCGTAAGGATTTATTACAACAAGAGCTACGTCCGCTAATACCAGAGTAGTTGGAGCCAAGTGAATTATTTCACCAAAGGTATTAAATCTAACGCCCTATGAATGTTAATTTAATTTAAATCATACGAGTGCTCAAACAAATATTTTGATTGTCAAAATAAATAAAAAAAAATTTTAAACTTCCGCTGCGGTTTGGGTACGAGAGAACCGAGATCCAACATTTAGCTCACAACAAAATAGTTGGTTCCATCCCTGTATCCCTGGCCGAGCTTATGTTCCTGCAAAATGTCTACTTTTCTTTCAACAAATTGTCAGGTACACTGCTGAAGCAGCTGGTTCCATCCATGTATACCCTCGGTTGTTTGTTCTTAATTCATTCATTACATAGTCAAATTTTCGAACCTGATATTGTGATCCTGCTTGCCAACAAAGGTCTTTCAAATGAACGTTTTTGAATTGTGAGTTGAAATTAGAGCAAACATGTCTAAGAAAAAACGGTGTGCACCACGTGGATGATTAAACTGAGATATTTTTTTCGATAGCACTAATGATGGCCCGAGGTTTATTAGAGATAAAGCAAACTCCTGGTAGCCCTTGAATGATAAGCACACACAAAAGATCCAGAAACCATTTCCACAAATCATAGCTCTCCTTATCCACAAGTGAAAACACCAAGGGTTGTACCTGATTGTTGGCATCTAAACCTACGTCAATAAACATCTTGTATTTATAATTCGTATGTAAATGAGTGTCATCAATGCTAATAATTTTACTACAATATTGGAACCCATCTACACATGGTTGGAAGACCCAAAAAACATAGTTTAAATTTTTTACTGAAGGGTTGCATGTTGGAAAATACCTCCACTCAACACTTGTACCAGGACTGTAGTTCATAACAACAACCATGTATGTTGGGAAACTATGAACAGAGCTTTCCCATGTGCCATATATGTTTTCAACATCACGCCTCAAATTGTACCATGCCTTGGCATATGAAATCTCATAACCATAATGTCTTTGATAATTTGCTTTACATATTTAATCTCACAAGATGGATTGCAGTGAACAATACCAACTAGATCCGAGGCAATCGTGTTTTTGTCAAGATTTCTGTGGTAAATCCCAACTTGGCTAGAGATACATGTGTGTCGATCACCATATTTAGTGATTTTAAATAACCTGGATTTGCTTTCAAACAAGCTCGTAGGCCCTCATCCACAATCCATGTCGATGACCTATTCTTTCAACATACTTTCCATATAGTCGGCGTGCTCTCAACCATGGTTCGTCGGAACTGTCGCAGGACTCGTCGCGGCTACCACCGTTCCAGTTCCAATATTTCGTCACGGAACGGTCGCGGCGCGGACTTACAAAAAAAAAATAATTCAAAATGTTAGTAAAATTTGTGATCGAGCAAACTTTCACAAAAAAGTTCAACTAAAATAATATAGTCAATTAAGGCTTGTTGCGTATTTTACCTGCAAATTTTAGAATTGAAGTGAGCTATGATCAAATGCAAATGCTAATACTAAAATGACATAATATGCATAAAACACACACAATAATGATGAAAACATTCACTAAACTAATGCAATAAAACACGTAAAAACGACCTATATCAATTTTGTAGAAATATATAAATTACATTATATTAAAATATATAAAATCATTAAAATTAATAATTCAATACAAATTATTTTACAATACTAGCACATTAAAAAATATATCGTAAAAATTACACCTTACCAGAGCTAATACCATGAGGAGTGACGGGGAGGAGCTAAATCATCAATATTTTCTCCCTGAGTATCCAGTTGATCAAATTGATTTCTAACATGTGGATATCGATATAAATTATCACCAAGTTGTCCATAGGGATATTGATTTGACTGGGTGGATGAGTGGTCATTGGAATGAGATGAATGACTCTGTAAAAGTGTTTCGTCACGTCGACTGTAATACCCGAATCCACGATATCCACTAGAACTAGCAGCCGTACTCGAAGATCCATACTCAGGACCACGACGTCCAAAACCGCTCCTTANATTGATTTCCAATCAGATCATACCCAACATGTTGAGAGTCCAAATTATAACTCATCGATCCATAATTATCTCTCATTTGAATTTTCCGGTTTCCCCCCAATCTGAGGCATCTTATATGTTCTTCGACACCCATATATGGTCGAGAAGATCCAGCTGAATGTTCTTTATCACTAGCACTAGAGAATTCTGACAAACTTGCCAAGAAACGACGTTGTTCCTCAATCCAAGGGCGATAACCATGATCAGTATCTTGTGTTGCATAATAATTTTCATCACCTTCTGCCCATGTCATACCTTGGATATGATGGTCATCGTGACGACTTTGATCATGCGTTGTATCTTGTGATCTATGATTCTTTCCAAGTCCTTGTTGATCATTTCCATCATCTGAATCATCACTATCTTCTCCATCATCTCTAGATAGAATTCTTATTTCTTTTGATTTTGTTGACTTCTGAACATTTTTATTCTTTTTTGCACGACTCTGATCGTTAGTAGTTGTGTTGTGTTCATCGGAATGTAATTCTTGAATTCCTTCATCTAGCCATGCCAAATCGTCATCTTGTAACACCGGCTGTTCATTATCCCTTATCCAGTCGCTTAAGATATCATCATCATGAAAAATGTGATTGAGGTCTATCGGACTGTAATAGTCATCTTCTTCTTTTCTACATGTCAAATTTCGTACCCTGAGCCGCATGTTGTAATGAACATAAACTAATTTGTGCAGCTTCTCTACAGCCAAACGATTACGAAGCTTTGTGTGTACAAGAGACCATGTACTCCAATTTCTCTTGCATCCCGAAGATGAGCATGTTTGGCTTAGAATTTTGATTGAAATTTTTCTAAGGTGTGGAGCATCGTCACCATAGTCATTCCACCATTCAGCTGATACAAAAAAAATAATTTTATATACATTTTGTAAATTATAAATTCTTTTGAAAAATACTAAACCTGGGAGAGATTTTTTCACAGCCATTTTTGCGAGTGGTGATCCAAATTCACCTGTCTGATCAGTGAATAATTTAATCTACAAGAAAGAATAAGAAAAAATCATTATGGTTTATATTTCAAATATATAGTAGGAAAAATAAGAAAAAAAATTCTACCTCACTCATCGCCGAAGCTTGCGCACTTAAGTCTGGTTCAAGTCTCTTTATTACAACCTTTAATCCTCGTTTGACCTCATCAGTATAAACACAAGTTCCAGAATACTGAAGTAATGGATTTAGAAAATATGCTGAAATAACATTTACATAATCACAAATTAGAATGACAAATATATAAATGACTTTGATTATATGCTTTAAATAAGTTATATTGTTACCTGCAGCATGCAAATGTTGGTGTAATTGATTGTACCAACGATTATCGATGACATCCCAATATGATTGCCAATCTTTAGTATTTTCTTTTATTGCCAATTTTGCCCGATCCATTGCTTCATAGATAATTGACATTGTTGGCTTTTTGTCTTGATCAACAAGTTTCAAAACTTTTACAAGTGGTTCCATTGCAGCACAAACATCACGAGCTCTCTTCCAAAATCTTGCATCCATGATAATATTAACAGTTTTTTCGGCTATTTTTCTTCTTCTACTGGTATTATTGATTTCTTCCCACTCCGCAGAAGTGCACAATCTCTTCAAATCTGAAGTATGCCGAACAAGACTTTCAATAGAAATAAATTCTGTAGCAAAGCGGGTTATTCCTGGTCTTAACAATTCACGATCATTGGTAAATGTTTTCATCAAATTCACAAGTTTATCACTGTTGTATATGAAACTTGTGATTTGTTTGGCTTTTTCAATACACTTTTTTACCTTTTCCATCTTACCAACATCTTCCAAAATGAGGTCAAGCAATGTGCTGCACAAGGAGACCAAAACAAATGTGGTCTTTCCATCATCAATTTTGCACCTTCACTATCAGTAACAACTTGCACAACATTTTCTTCTCCAATCTCGTCAATCACTTTATTCAATAGAGATAAAATGAAATCAGATGTCTTTGTTTTGTTGGAGCAATCAACTGAACTATGAAATACCATATTACGATCACAATAAATCATAAAATTGATGATCGGATGCTTGTTGCGCGTGCTCCAACCATCACACATAACTGTACACCCGTACTTGGGCCATTTAGATTTTAATGTATTCAGATAATTATTTATCTCATCCACCTCATCTTGTAAATAAACCCCACCAATTTGGCGTCCTGAGGGACCTTTTATTCCAGTTCCAGCCTCTGCAATGGTATTAATCATGGATTGATAATATGGTCCACTATCTGCTGCATTGAATGGAATAGCATTGTATATAAACCATTTTGAAACAGCTTTCCCAACTTCTTTGACTTTTTCAACAGCAAACCAATTTTTTATACTCTTACGTTTTGAGGGAAACATAAATGAGTCAATCCCTTTTGATGGTAATTGAGATCCATCTTTTACACTAAAGCTGCGAGGCATATCTCTTTTTAAACCAGGATTTAGGCCAAAAGATGAACTAGCACCAGGAAATCCTACAATTATAAAATTTAAGATTAGACATGCGAAATAAATTAATAATGTATGTACACACGAATTAATAATATTGTTTATATATTGTTTACCTAGACCGTGTTGGTTACGCATTTCCTCCTCAAAAACGCTTGTTTTACGGCTTTCCTTCATGACTTTTCGCAATTCTCGAGTTTCAATATCTTCTGAAGCATCTTCACTGCTACTATCACTTTCCAATCCATGTATACTTTGTTGTATTGATTCTAATACTTTTTCTTTTTTCTTTTTCAATAAATTTCGTTTTGCCTTCGAATCTTGGAGATGTTTTCGTAACATCAAAGATATTTCCTTGGGAGCTTTATAACATGTTTCGACATTTCCAGTAACGTGTGCAATATGCTCTTTTAATCTCGTAACTCCTCCGGTTACAACTTTTTCACAAAATTTGCATTTTACTGTCTTTCGATTATCACCTACCATATCACCGAACTCCCAACCAATATCGGGTTTTGGAGCCATTCTACAAAATACTTAAATTTACAAATTCACAACCCACTTCATTTTTTCACTCTCTAAATTGACAATATCAACCAAAAATATTTATTCTATAATTTTACAGATAATTTATCAACGTAAATTTAAATACTTTTTAATAAAACTAATGATTAACTAAGTGAATTATACATAATTAACTAAGTATACGACAAGGCCACAATACATTAATTAACAAATTTTTATTTTTTTTTTTTTATCATAATCAACTACATTTAGTAGTGGAACATATATAACATTAGTATTATTAACGTAAATACTTCAAAATAAATATCACCTTAGTTAAACTTTGTCGATAATTAGCTTCCAAATCCAAATAAAAGCTTCCAAATCCAGATTACAAATATTTGTGTACAAAGGAGAAACGCAGCAACAAGAGAGGTTTTTAAATAGAGAGATGATTTTTACGATTTCTTAATATAAAATAGGAAGATAGACTTGAAATTATTGATACAAATTATTGATTCTTTTGCAAGTTGTCTGACACTCTTTTCTTACTCCTCTTTTCCTACTCTCGGCACTCTCGGTCCATTGTTTTAACTTTTACTAGTCTTGTCCCCACAGGCCAACTCATTAGTTTTCAAATTTCTTCTGTGCGTCCAAGTCTTCTTCATCCATAAGCTCATCCAAATTCATTTTGAACAGCCGAACCGTTCCATTCGCACCGGCCGTTCCGTTCCGGCCGAGATATCACCGATTTCACGACACAAAACGGCGTGACACTACACTCAACATTTTGTACTGGAACTTTGACGCGCTAGGGGCCGTTCCCATTCCAGAACGGCTATTCCGGCTTTGACCCGGCCGCTCCGATGAACCATGCTCTCAACAACACGATACTCACGTTTTATACGTCTAACCGAAAAGTCTTTAACAGTTGCAATCAATTCTTTTTTGTTTCTAAAAACCATGTTTTTATGTAATTCTCCTTTCTCAAGATTGTAGAAGCTACACTGTAACCCAAATGACACACTTATAGAATCGGTACATTCTTCTTCATACACGACACTAAAGAATCGTGGCATCTCATTCAGATTAGAAACATCAAGTGGAACTATGTTTGAATGCATCCTCATTAACCTCATTGTCTGAATCATCATCTGGTGGTTTGTCAGGCTTGTTGTCATTGTTTGGATTTTCTTGTAATGCAAAATCAACAAACATTTGATGTTCATCTGGTGCCACTACAACCATTACATATCCGAACTACCTGAACAACCAAAATGGAGAAAACTTCACAAGTTACTTGTGAGGAATTTCTATCAAATAAGTCATTGAAGCCTGTATTAGAATTCCATTCATGAATATTGTTTTGCCAAAGAGAATTATCTCTATCCGCACATCCAATAATATATTGATCCCAATCAACAACACCATTATCCATGGATGTATATGGTTGGTCCACATATTCATGAAAAGCAGTTGTCGAAGTACCAACTTGTTGATCTAATCCTATCAGGCTTAGACCTTGTGTAATACATGGCATGTACGACTCCAGAACATTGGTTACTACATTATCTTCGATGGTCTCATATTCAATATACAACTCTGTACACTGTGCATCGGAATTAGGACCCAACATAAATTGTAAAGTATCATCATCAAGGAAAATATGTTCTTCTACTAAACGTGATTTGTTCATATATGAATATATGGTTGAAAGGTTCAACCTAGATTTCGTGACATCGATATATAACTTCCGATGAACTAATTCAATCAATTCACATAATGTCGTAGATCTAGATATACGAATTAACTTCACCCCTTTAATACTATAATTAATTGTTCCATATCTTACGATAACATTACCACCAATATATAAAATGATCGAAACAGTGTCCATGCCTGCATATAAATATATCAAGTAATAGAATAACAATTTAAATAAAACATGTTGAGTATTACGATTAAAAATAAAATCCATNAAAAAAAAAAAGAGAAGATCTAAAACCTGATAATTCATTCTTTCGGCTAACAGAAAACCCAGACATATATACATAATATTTAAGCATAAAAAATATAATGTATATATAATTATTTATATACAAATATTGCATACATATAAAATTTATATATACAAATTACATACATATAATTATTTAATGTACGTACATTTAAAAATAATTTTTAATTATTTATTTAGTAATACTTAAATGGAAATTATGATGTATAATTCAACAATTAGAAAGTTATTGATGATGTGTTTCAGCGGTTACCATAACTTCAAATTTTCATCAAATCTACTCATGACAATTAGAAAAACAGAAGAGGGAAGAAAGAGATGCGCAATATGAATTTCATTTCTCTACTGTACTTTTTCAATTGAGCAGAGATATATACACTACTGTTGTAACCGATTGATTCTTCTAGATTATTCTAAACAATGGGCTTGTCATATATCCTATGGGCTTAATACAATGGGCTCTATCAATTTGTTTCTTGGGCTTCAGGAGTTTCTTTAACTTGCCCCCTCAAGCTTAGTAGGGGATGAAGAACCACGCTAAGCTTGAACCGAAGTCGATGAAACATCATTGTAGATAATGGTTTAGTAAGTACGTCTACAAGTTGATCAGTCGAAGGAACATGACGTACTGACAGTTGTTTGGCCAAAACTTTCTCACGAACGAAGTGAAGATCAAGCTCCAGGTGCTTTGTTCTTGCATGTAAAACTGGATTAGTAGTGAGTGCAATGGTGCTGAGTTTGTCACACGATAGAATAGGTGGATTTGAGACAACAACTCCCAGTTCAGAGAGAAGGGACTGAATCCACAACAGCTCGGATGTGGCATTTGCAACACTTCTGTATTCTGATTCAGTGCTAGACCTGGATACAATAAGTTGCTTCTTGGAGCTCCAAGAAATAGGAGAGGACCCAAAGAACCAGCAAAAACAAGACGTGGAGCGACGATCATCAGGGTCACTACCCCAATCGGCATCACAGAAACCATGAAGGGTAAACGTAGAACTATGATGTAGACGAATACCAAAACCAAGAGTGCCACTTAAGTAACGTAAAATACGTTTGACCGCCTTCCAATGGGAATATGAGGGAGCATGCATAAACTGACAGACTTTGTTGACACTAAATGCAATGTCGGGTCTGGTAATGGTTAGATATTGAAGAGCTCCTACTGTACTCCGGTAAAGTGTACTGTCAGGAAATGGATCCCCATATTTACAAGATAACCGAAGACCTGAAGTCATCGGAGTTGGCAAGGCTTTGGCATTGTTCATATTGGTGCGAAGAAGCAGATCCTGCACATACTTGGTTTGACTAAGAACCATTGATTTATCCAATGATCGAAAAACCTCAATGCCTAAAAAAATAATTCACATCTCCCGAATCTTTAAGGAAAAACTGATTGTTTAAGGCTGAAATGAGTGATCGAACCCGAGCATTATAACTTCTTGTGATTAAAATGTCATCAACATATACTAAAACATAAATGACAAAATCAGCATGAGTTTGAACAAATAAGGAGGCATCAGCTTTGGATTCAACAAAGCCCATAAGCTTGAGAGTATGACAGAGCCGTGCAAACCAAGCTCGCGGAGCTTGCTTGAGACCATATATGGCTTTATTCAGTTTGCACACAAGAGAATTGTTGTTGTTCGGAGCTTCAAAACCTGGGGGTTGATGCACATACACAAGCTCAGTAAGTCTACCATGGAGAAAATCATTATTGACGTCAACTTGTTGAATTCTCCAACCCTTAGCAACAGCCACAGAGAGAACAAGTCGAATGGTTGTGGGCTTCACAACTGGGCTGAATGTCTCTGTATGATCAAGTCCCGGAGTTTGAGAATAGCCCTTAGCGACAAGACGGGCTTTGTGTCTAGCGATGGAACCATCAGGGTTAGTTTTTAGTTTGAATACCCATTTACAGCCAATGATGGGCATGTTAGAGGGTGCTTCAACAAGAGTCCAGTTATGGTTTTGCATCAAGGCTTGATATTCAGCTTCCATAGCTTTGCACTATTCAGGAAGTGTACTTGCTTCCTGGAAAGAAGATGGTTCCCAAATATTAGAATGCAAGGATAGATTAACCTTAGGCTTAAAGATTCCGTCCTTGGAGCGAGTAACCATTGGATGAAGATTCAATATGGGAGACACATGAGCTGTGAGAGTAGGTGAAGGAGATGGGGAGAGTGTATCACTTGATGTAGGGACTGACTGGGATTGAAGAGAAGTAGAAGATGATACAGTAGGTGTATCGGCCGATTGTGGAAGATAAGGAGTAGATGAGGCATTGACAGGTAGAGTCATGAAATGTGAAGGAAAAACATATGTAGATGCAGGAACTTTTGGTAAGTAAAAAGAATATTGAGGTGTGACTGTGGAACAAGACACAACATGGGACTTGGAGAACGGAAAACTTTGTTCATGAAATTTAACATGTCTAGAAATGAAGACACGACCAGTAGCACTAATGCATTTGTAACCTTTGTGTTTGTCACTGTAACCAATGAATGTACATGGGGTTGAGCGGAAGTCAAGTTTGTGAGTATTATAATCACGGAGACATGGAAAACAAAGACATCCAAATGTTTTAAGATGGGAATAATCTGGTGGCTTTTTGGTCAAATATTGGATTGGAATTTTTCTTTGAAGAGCCACAGTAGGTAATCTATTTATAAGATAGACTGCTGTAGAGAAAGCATCATCCCAAAAGGATAAAGGCATTGATGCATGAGCTAAAAGAGAAAGTCCGGTGTCAACAATGTACCGATGTTTTCGTTCAACAACCCCGTTTTGCTTCGAAGTATAAGGGCAAGAGACACGATGCTTTATTCCATTGGTTTGAAGGAAGGAGCTCATGGCTTGAAATTCCCCACCCCAATCAGACTGAAGGGCTTTGATTTTTTTGTTTAGTTGAAGTTCAATATGAGTTTTAAAGTGCGCAAACACTTGAACAACTTCTGATTTTAACTTAAGAAAGTAGATCCAGGTAAAACGGCTAAAAGCATCAACAAAGCTTATGTAATACTTGAAACCATTTCGAGAAAGGGTGTGGGCAGGACCCCAACCATCTGCAAAAATAAGTTCAAGTGGTTCGGAGAATTGTGTTTGAGAAGATGGAAACGGGAGTTTATGACTTTTGCCAAGTTCACAAGCTTCGCATAAATGCATACGTTCATTTCTTGGAAAACGAAAAATTACAATTTGATAGAATTTGCTTAATAGTAGAAAGGGGAGGATGGCTTAATCTATAGTGCCACTGATCTAGAACACTTGAAGAGGCCTTAATTGAATGCTGATGTGAAGAATGAGGACTGGAGTACTCTTCAGAAAGTGTACAGTGAAGACATGTAGGTTGGGATGCAGCAGTAGAATGAGGTGGCCCAAGGTTGAACTTGTATAAGCCTTCATGTAAAATTCCTCGGAGAAGAACAGCTCGCGTGGGTAGATCCTTCACAAGAAAATAAGAAGGATAAAACTCAAACATGACATTATTATCACAGGTAAATTGGTGAACGCTTAAAAGATTTTTTGTTATTTGAGGAACATGAAGTAGGTTTTTCAAACGAAAGGGTCGAGAAAAAGAAGATGAACCAAATGTAGATTCAGCAATATGTGAGATAAACAGACCTGCACCATTGCCCATATGAACCTTACCACTGCCAGTGTACTCGGAACCAAGTGTGAGATTGCCAAGATCATTCGTAACATGGTGAAAAGCTCCGGAATCTGGAAACAACCACTCATCTCCTGCAGATTCAGAGGTGGTAGTTGCAATAGCTGCTGATGGATAAGGAGGCGGAGGAGATCGATACTGACCTTGTTGTGGTGGTCGAAAGAGACCCGATGAAAGGAATCGAACGGAACTTGGAGGTTTGGCAGTATACTCGACATCAAATCTGTAATAGCATATTCCAGCCACATGACCTGTGACTCCACAAATTTGACAAACAGGTCTGCCATTGTTGTTGTTCCAAAAACGCTTGCCTCCCCGAGTATTTCTGCCACGACCATGGCCTCGAGGAAAGGAGCTTCGTGGTGAAAACGAATCATCAGTCCTCTTAGTAGGAGCAAAAGTAGTTGCATTAACTGAGTGAGGCAACGCTTCATTGTTAGTGTTATGAGACTCCAGGCGTCCTTCATGAGCTAACAGAAGAGCATTCACCTCTGATAATGCTAGAGTATCAATTCTTGAAGTAATGAGAACGACAACAGAGTCGTATTCCAATCCAATACCACCGAGAACATATAAAATTTGATCATCCTCACTGATTGAGTGACCACAAGCAGCTAAAGTATCCATGATGTTTTTCATTTTGCTTAGGTAATCTTTCATATTTTGATTTCCTTTCTTCATGGTTTGCAGTTGTAGCTTGTATTGCATCACCTTAGCTTTTGATCTTGAAGCAAATAATGTTGATAACCGAAGCCAAAGTTGGGAGGACGTATCACACCCGATCATTTGGCTTTGGACAGATTCAGACATGGAAGACAATAGAAAGGAAAATAAAAGTTGATCCTGTCTACTCCAGGTAATGAACTGGGGGTTGACGTCGTCGGCAGTGTTCTCACTATGAACCACTTTAGGAGGGACATGAGGGTGCTCGAGTATGAAATTTTCTAACCCCAACCCACGGATTCCAGCAATAACTTGGAGATTCCACAAAAGAAAATTCTCGTCATTAAGCTTAACCGAATTGATCTGGTTAGCTGGGTTCACGAGTAAGAAGCTTGTATTGGCTGATGGATTAACAGAGGTGTGAGTTGTAAACCCACTACCGGAGATGGCGTCAGCCATGGATGGCTCTGATACCAAATTAGAAAAACAGAAGAGGGAAGAAAGATATGCGCAATATGAATTTCATTTCTCTATTGTACTTGCATTTACAATTGAGCAGAGATATATACACTACTTTTGTAACCCATTGATTCCTCGAGATTATTCTAAACAATGGGCTTGTCATATATCCTATGGGCTTAATACAATGGGCTCTATCAATTTTTTTCTTGGGCTTCAGGAGTTTCTTCAACTATGACAAAAAAATTACGGATGATTTATATGAAAAATATTTTTGAGTTGCATTTAATTTTAAAAAATAATTCATACTAATTATAAGTTTCAGAAATTATGATATATATCTCAAGAACTAGAAATCATGTATGATTTCTTTAATGATAACCAATTTCTCCTCCAATCTAACCAAGAACAACAATTCATGGATTTTGCATCTAAGTTAAAGAAATATTTTGACATAGATAAAGAAGAATATTGAATGCATAAAGTTGCATGCATTTTAAAGAAAAAATACATATTCTATTCACGTATAAAAATAATTTGTGACTCAGAAAGCAATTTTTTTTTTATTTTTATACAATTTGCGGGATTGTCATAGAAGATATATTTTTATATATCAAATTGAAATAAGCTTTAAATTGGACGTGATATATCAATAATGAGTAGGTCTCTTATGAGACGGTCTCACGAATCTTTATCTGTGAGATGGGTCATCCCACCGATATTCACAATAAAAAGTAATACTGTTAGCATAAAAAGTAATAATTTTTTATGAATGACCCAAATAAGAGATCCGTCTCACAAAATACGACCCGTGAAACCGTCTCATACAAGTTTTTGCCATCAATAATTAATTCAAATCAAAAGTTTTAAAAAATATCCCACACCTCTTGCAGGGCGGGGGCATGATATTTTAAATAAATTAAATAATTTCACTCCCCCGCGTCTACCAGGGGCGGGGGAGTGGAGTTAAATAATTCCACGATAATTATTTATACATAAATATTACATATATTTATAATTTATATATACGAATTACATGCATATTTATAATTATTTAATGTGCGTACATTTAAAAAAAAAATTAACTATTTATTTAATAATACTTAAATGGAAATTATGATATATAACTTAATAATTAGAAAGTTATTGAAGATGTACTTCACCTGTTACCGATCTTCAAATCGAAACATGCATTAAATTGATAAACGATTAAACAAGCTACGGCATTTTGATAAGATAAACGATTAAAAACTACGGCATTTTGATAAGATAAACGATTAAAACTATAATATTTTGATTAAAAAAAAAAACCCCAATCTAACCTACATTGTATTCTTCATAAATAATTATTTCATTTCACTGTAACAATATAATAAATTGAAAAATAATATAACATTATTATTTTTTACTCCAATTAGTGTAAAAGTGAATCAACTATCTGATGAAATAAGATTGTTAGATTTTTATTTTTCGTGTGAAACAATATTTATTTTTCTCATTCTCGTTCTCATTCTCATTTTCATTTTCATTTTCATTTTCATTTTCATTTTCGTAAAGGTATCGTTCATCGAAGACGAAAACTAGGCAAGTACGTTAGAAAAAAATATACTCTCTTCGTCTTGAATATATAAATTTATCTGGTGTTGGAAGTGTTTCTCATCAGTGTCCTTTGGCATAGATTAAATACATATAAGCAATAATTATGAACATATTTATAAAGAACAAAAAATCATAATCAAGAAACCAAAAAGAACTATCAAATAGTTTGAATATTCAGCTTCTAACAGACAACAAATGTTATTGCACAAGTAAAAGCATCATGTCTGTCCAAATTGGCGGTGCACATTCGAAAAAGATAATTCGTGTTCTCGTATGATGTATTTAAAAACTGCGTAAAATGCCCTAACCCAGTATCATGTTTTTCAACAAGGCTACATGTATCATACAAGTTGTAAGACTCGGTTGTTTACTCCTCTTTGGCTATCCGTAGCTTGATATTTGTGTTATCCGCGAGCTGACCGAGGAGTATAGTATATCTCAATCTCAACTTTAATCCTATCCATTTTCAGTTGAATAGAGCATATTCACTTCAGGACAGGAACATATCATCGCTTTTCCACATCCCAATCATCATCACCCCATTCTTCATCCCAATCTTCATGTGTTTCAATCGTAAATGTCGAGTTGGGTTGATGCTCCCCCATTTCAAGTTCTTTATACTTTACACCGTTAAGTTGTCGTCCCTTTCTCCTTAACTTGCAGCAGATCAAAGTTCCTCCAATGAAGAATGCCGTCGCAAAAAATAAGTATGTTCCATTTACTGGTGTTACATAATTCATATAGAAACCTTTTGGCAGCGTAGCTCCTACATCAATGGTGCAGTTTCCATTTACAGCGCTTAACAATATCGAAGAATACCCTGATCCCACGTTCGATGTTAATTTTACCTGTTGTGAAAAATAAGTAAAAAATGAACAGAAACTCAATCATAAAACAGAGGATGAAATCTATCCATGTTAAATGAATATGAATGCAGGGATGAGACCAGGACAGTATCAAAGAGGAGAAAATAAAAGTTAATAGCCAGTACCTTCTTGCTTTCGTGTCCAGGTATATCGGTATTCTCCTCCACAGTGATGTTTGCAGGAAAGATGATAATGCTCACTCTATGAGAGCTCTCACCCGCATTCACGACAAGTACGTAGTTGTCCTGAGATACTGCTAGCAAAATAAATACTATGAGACTCGCAACTATGAGACTTTAAAATGAGTCCAAAAAATAACCCTGTTTCATTAGATTTGCATTTCAACGATGTTTGGCGGCTATTTTCATTTGGCTCACATCAGATTTATTGAGGATATTTTATTCATTGTTTGTATCGATATAAGAAGTTTGTACAATTGTCTGGCCAACTATAATATAATTTTTGTTAATTATTTGAGACATGATTTAAGCACCCACCATGCTTGATCACTTAAGCTTTCCTGAATAAATGTTAGAAGCTTGTAGCATGCTAAATTTGGCTGTTTGGTTCTTCTGTTGGTTCAATAGGATTTCATTTTTAGACTAAGCAACAACTAATAGATGATCTAATTAAATGAAAATACATGATTCCAAGTGAATACCGAATGAAATTGTTGTATTCACGATAGAACGAACCTCATGGAAAGCATGTGCAGTAAGAGGATCCAGAGCATGAAAATGTAGACCCACTAATCACTAGCCACAATTCAATGAAAAGATCATGAGCTAAGAAATTCAAAGAGAGAAGGGTTAATCAAGAAATTATGGGAAAAGAATTCAATCTATACCAATTGGGAGAAGTAGAGGTGATCTGAATGTTAATTTAAGCCCTATTTGTATGGTTGTCTCTAAGTCCATTGTATAACATGAGGAGGTGTTATTTCTTGCATTATTCACGAAACTTTAAAGTTAAAATTGAGATTTTTCTCTTCAGGTGCGAGTATAACATGGAAATGAAGAACTTGTCAAGAATTATTTTCTGTGGCATCTGATTTCATCCTTGTTCACTTTGTTCTCGAGTGAACCTATGTGGATGTTTCTATGAATCTTGCTTTACAATTGCCTAAAAAAATGGTGTGAATTCTATTCTTGTCGTTGTGGACAGATTTTCAATTATGGGACATTTCATTTGATATCATAAAACAGACGAGCGTCCCATTTTATGGAATTGTATTTCCACGAGGTTGCGTGCCTTCATGGAGCACAGAAGACTCTTATCAGATTGGATGTGAAGGTGAGCTACCCATAGTTGTTAAAAGCGTGTGCCTGGCTGCAGTGCGCTGTTTTATAAGTTTCTTCATTGCACTTGAAGTTCAATCAAGGTTATATCTTGTTTGTGTATGCAAAATTCCAAAATGTTGTTTGTTTTAATGTATTTAATTGAAATATAAAATTTATATTAAATGCGCTTTACTTCGATAAAGCGTGCGCTTCGACTTGCGACTCATGCTCCAGGTTACCCTAGCGGTTTAGTGTTCCTTGCGCCCTAAATAACTATAAGAGACACAAATACGTTTGAACCAAATTATAGAGAATGGTTCCATTTGCGAAACAATAGGTTCCTAAAAGTTTATGTAAGATCTCAAGTGCACCTTACTTAAATATGATCAATCACCTCTAATAAAGATGACTTCATCTTAGCTTCACCTGCCCTCTTCTCTATTACCACCTTTTAGGATTCATTCTCACAACATACAGTAGAGACAACAAACTGATGTACACAGTTTACAGTGAATTATGTAAGGCCTCGTCTATTTCCTTGTCAAACTATATTGCTCGTCACGCTACTTACGAATAGCAGCATCCATATCGCACGCATATACACAAGCATGGAACAAGTAAATTCAAACAAAGGAGCCTTCATTTATCAAGGAGGGACATAAAATCTGAAAATTAATCATTCATTCAGCAGAGAAATGAACCAAACAAATCGACAGAGGAAAGTTACCATTTCCCTGAAAAGGAACACAGGCTGAAACATGTGCTTCCACGATACCACAATTATCCGCCACCCCATCACACGTCTCCTTCTTTGAATCCCTATTCTCCACCGGAACAGGGCTAGGCGATGGAGACACCTAAAATCAAACATTTTTCGTGATCAGACAAAGCAACAAACGCTACACAGAAAAAAACTTTTAAACAATATGTGGGCTGCTCATACCTGAGCATTTATCTTCGAAGCATCAGAACCCTGCTCTAGTTTTCGAAAGAGATGAAGAAAAGACCCATCGGAATGACATGGGACAACACAAATCAAGAAAATCACCGTTAGGGCTAACCTTAAAAGTCCCATTATCCCCAACAAGATTAAATCTTTAGCTCAATATCTGATCCGGGTTTGAACTGGATTGATCCCTTATGGTATGGGTCCGAAGGAAAAACAAGAATAAGCCCGGGGTCATTAAGCCCTTCGTAAACATTGTTATTGTATTTGTAGTTTCTTGGAACGGAAAATGGTTGAAAACTATAACGCAATTGGAGAGTTTGGCTAAAGATTTCGAAGAGTTGGACAACGTTGACGGATTATCTTAGGAAAAGTAAACGCGTCGATTTTCTGTTTCGAGCTATTCGAAAAACACCAAAATTATTTGTTATTATTATTTTATTTTTTTTAAGTCAAGAATCGAGGGGAATAATACGTGAACATAAAAATCTGTTACATTATATAAGAACTAATTGAATTTTATTTTATTAAAATAAAAAAAAAATTTAATTACATGATTTGAAATTTTTGAGTATTCAATTGCTTATATTGAAAGTAAAGCAAAATTAAATTAAACTATACGATATAATTTATTTCCTGGATGAAATTTATAATTTTATAGAAATATTTAATAATTATGTTTTAATCATTTTTTTTTCATATGCAATTAATTATACATACGATCAGTATTCGATTAAAAATAGATATTGAACAAATTTGATTGAAATTTTAAATTATACATTCGGAACAAAAATAAAGTAAATTTCATCTATTAAAATCCGATACAATTAATAATTTATGTTTAAATTTATCCAAAAAAATCAATTTATAATAATCAAATAGTGAGATTTGACAAACTGTACACCAGAGGAAACATTAGAATTCCAAATTTTAAAAATAAATCAAGTTTATAATTAAATTAAATTAGTTTTCAAATAACAAATACACTCCTATTCTAGGTAATAAGTTAAGAAGAGAGGAAATGTCTATGACCTCAAAAATCACAATACAATGCCTAAGAACAAAGCAAGAAACTAACTTTAACTAGTCATCTGCTAATCTAACTACAAACTAATTATACTAATTAGTGTGTGCTACAATTACAAGCAAATGACCAGGTTCGAAAGCCGAAAAACAAGTTTCTGCGCGGAGAATTAGCAGCATGGTTTGTTTTCCATCGACAGCAAAAAGTTGCAAGTCGAATATATTGAAGCAGCCGCAGCTTTAACTGCCAGATCTTTATCTGAGTTATCACTTTTTGCGAATCTGTATTTACAAATGGTTAAAAGAAGAAGAAAAAATCGACGTCCCGTTTGGAAGAAATGTTGTTTAATGTTTCATGCTTAGCTTTCTTGTTTTTAGAAACAAACTATTAGTAATATTTACCTGCTTTCATTTCTGGTTAGACTGGAGTGTTGTGGAGCATGGTGAGAGCTATTCTTGTTGAACCCTTTATCACAATTCAACTGCATTTCCTTCACTTGGTTCAGCCAACTTTCCTGATAGCAAATAACGATAAGATTTTTTAGCCACTCTGGAAATGAGTGAAATATCTGGCACAAAATATGAACCTGCCTTTGTTCCACGCAGTCAATACTAAAGAATAAATCAAATATCATGCATCTCATATAATGATAGGAAGTGGTGGTCCATCTGAGGATAATTGATACCTTTCTATTGGGGTTGTCATGTTAAAAAGTGTTCTAAAATTGTGGTCGAGGTGGCCGCCTAGACGTAAACGGCCCTAGACCGTCTCGTCTTTGTCTAAGACTATTTCTATATGCTGTCCGAAGATATCTGGTGGGCGATTAGACGATCGAGCATGTAAATGATTTTAAAATCCTAGTCAATTATTAAAATCTAATAATTTTAAAAAAACTAGTCAAAGTCAATCAATTTAAAAAATATTAAATATAATAAAAAAAACATTTTATTTTCTTTTATATTTACTTTTAATTTCAAGTGTCTTCATCATAAGTCACCACCTTAATTATCTTATTATTTTGTAATTGTATATTTATTTACACTTGTCTAGATAGTAAATTATATTAAAAAATTTTATCCAAAAATATTATTTAATTATGTATATTACATAAAAAAAATTTCGATTTTGCATAATTATATATAATCACTCATAAAAAATTGATAAAAAAAATTTATGCTTCCGCCATTTACAACATTGGTTAAAAACTTTATCACCGACTCACCAAGTGACTCTCCTCTTCAGAAAGGGCTTTATCCATTTGTCCGAAGAGACTACTCCATCGAATACTGTGTGCTTCAGCATTTTCTCCGTGACCCTTTGTTGTTTCTTGTTCAGATGAAATTTCTTTTGACATTAGGAAAGGTAAATCGATCTGAATTACAGCACGTACTCTTTTTTTACTCCGTCTCAGTGCTGTGATTAGAAAGCAATACGTTCTAAAATTATGTATATGTATGTATGTACATGGTGCTACCTTTAATCATTTTCAAAGATAACCAACTTACCCGCAAGCCGTCCTTTGATATCTTGATTAAGAAGTTCCAACCATTGGGAAGCTACATTAGCAGCTGAAAAAGACACGTCTCAAACATTTGAGTATTCATATGATTGAATGAATGATAAAAGCAGAAAAGGGCGAAGGAAAAACTTGAGAAGCCGAACAACCTTTAACAGAAAGTGAAGTAACACCGCTGAGGTTTGCTGAGTCATGGGTCAAAGAGCTATTGTTCTCTGATGCAACAGTCTCAGAAGATAACGGGTTAAATATAAGCACATCATCATCATCATTTTCTGCTTTAAACTTTGATTGCATTCTTGCCGATGTCGTTCTCGCTCCCATATATGAATCATCATCACGTGTGACCTCAGAATCCAAAGACATCGATCCAGAAAAAAACGGATAGCCCTTCATTTGCACGCTTCCAAGAAATGTATCTTCATGGTGGGCTTCATGTCCTTTTAGTCCTAAACTACTCACATTTTCCATGTTCTTCCTTTCAGCATATTCTTTTGTACCACTCTTCCTTCGACTGCATTGATCGCTTCCAGAAAGTTGGTTTTCATTATTTTCAGACTTCACGATCGCTTCAATGATAGAGTGAACCTGTTTTTTGTTTCTCACGTGGTTAATAATTCCAGGATTTAGTCCATGAAGCAAACCACTAGGAGCAGCAACCCTGGCAAAACGATCAATCTGTTCTTTCTTTGCAAGTTCTATTTTCTTCTTCAGCGAGTCACTTTTACTCTTCCGCCCACGTGGCTTTGGTATCGACATTGGTACAGCTCCATAAGAAGCAGAAATATAACCATTTTGTTTAATCTCTTTCCAAATTTTCATGGAATCTTTTCCATCAAGAGGCCCTACAGAACTTCCACAATCAGAATCATCCACGAACTTCAAATTTTCGGAGTTCTTATAAGTATTGTTAGGGTTGTTGTTTATGGAACTGGAGATATCTTCGACATTTAAATCCAGATCAAGGCCTCTAGACTTTGCAAAACCATCCCTACATTCCATTGCTTGAATCTTAGAGGAGGGGGATTTTTTCGGTTCCTTAACACAAGCTTCATCACCATTCCCATCATTGATAGGATCAATGTTAGCATTAAGATCAAGTCCTCTAGAAACAATATTGACATCTAAATTTGCCGCATTGCTTGCTTCTCCTCCTGCTTGGGCTACACAACGTCAATTTTTCACATTTCTTTCAGGGATTAGTTTGAGATGAGTTTCTTGGACATGATAGAAAGATAGCAACAGATTCACCAGGAAAAGAGAAAAAAAACAAAAGAAAATTAATTATCAGTTATTTAATTTAGCAACTTTTAGAGTGTATGTATTCTTTCCCAACCAACACTATAAATTTACATCAAAATTTCAGAAAATGTGTCATTAAACATATATTGATACAATTCTATCACATTTTGAAATTAAAACAAACTTCAACACATAATAGATCCACTGCAAAACTAAAAAGCATGAACTTTTTTAAGAAAACTTGAAACCACAATTCAAAACATATAAAGAATAAGAGATCACTAATAAATGAATTTTTTTAAGCATATCTACTACCATGTACATTTTGTTTTTAATTTAAATAAGCCACATGATATGTCTATATACTGTACAGTACAATTTTTCAAGAGTTCGTGCAACATCGGTTGGCATTCAGTATTTGTTCGACAATAGATCATGCATAGACAAAGACTCCAAGATTATCACAACATAGAGAAAGTGGTGTGAAATATACGACAATAACCGTGAAATATATGCAACCTGTAGTTATCTAAATCTTTCCAAGTTGATGAGCATTCAAGAATATTGTATCGGTCTATTGCTCACTACAGACTGATATTATTGATATGTCCCGAATGTTAGGCTTGTTGCTTCCATTAGCATTAGTATGGAAACATCAGACACACATGAATAGATGTTCATTGAAGATGAATTCAATAGAAGACCTTTTACAAAAAATCCTCCCCATCGTGATGGATAGATTCAAAGATTTGAAGTTCTGTTATCTCGAAATAGTAGTCATTGTATATCGGAAACGAATTGCAGAGAACCGTTAGCACCATTGCTGGGTAATATCATTTTAAGGACAAAGGGTTCTCTACCAAATAAATTACACACCATCCTGCACAAATTTTTGTAGCCATTTTTCTTACTCCAAAACGGAAATACCGATATTTCACCAACAGAAACAAATCATAAAACGTGAACTTTCCTTGCATTTAGATGAGGAAAAAACGAAAATCACAAGGGACATGTTGAACTTGATATAGCCTAAATAACCCGATAAATCTACAATATTTTGAACTGTTCATTCAATAAATGTAGATCAACATGCCCAAATAAACAGTGAAACTTCAAGACAATCCAAAAAGAATAAATAGAAGATAAACTCACACCTTCAGCGCCAAAAACAGATTCAAGGTCACGCATTTTAACTCGTTTTGGAGAATTTTCACATGTTTCTTGGACTTCAAGAACGCCCCTTTTCTGCCCTACCGAAACCTACCAAATCAAAATCAAGAACCCTGATAAATTTTACAGATAAATGAGGATTACAAACTAAAAACTTATCCGCACAACAAAAATCCAAAATTATTTTAAATGGTCCAACCTTTGATTCAGATCTGGGCTCTGACAAAGATCGACTCTTTAAAACATTTCCGTTATCCATTTACACTGAAAAAGTCTGAAACAATGTGTATTCAAACTTTCAAGATTTTCAAACTGACGAATTCAAATCCAAGCTCACAAATTTAAGCAATGAAACTTAAAAAGGATAGGAAAACAGAAAGTGGGCCACCAAAAATGAATGAAAAATATTAAATATTCTTGATTAAAGCACTTTTAAATCATTTTAGCAAACAACTTGAAAAGGGTTGTGGATCTGTTTAATTGTAACTGGACATGCAAATGAAACAGGGCAAAACCCAAAGATTTGAATTTGGCTCAAGGAGCGCGCTAGGTACCGTTTTTGTATTGTAGTTATTGTGTTAAAAATCCAGAAAATATATTACAATTAAAAACTCCGAGATTTTTTTATAATTTTGTCCATCTCCAATCGAAACTTAAGTATTTACCAGAATAGATTATTTTGTTTTAATATTAGACATATATAAAATAATAAACAATACTATCTTTGTCCATGTAAAAAAGGAAAAATTAGTTATTCTATTGTCTTTCAAGTTTAATATCGTATGGATAATATAAAACTATTTCTTGATCATTTGAGAAAACTTCATTTTCTATAAACTTTATTTTAAAATAAATTTACAACTCACATGAAATTATCATCTCCCATCTTCTCATCATGTTTTCAAAATTTTTAATCTTCCCAACGTAATTTTAAATCATTATCTATTATTTTGAATAGGTCACTTGTGAGACANATAGGTCTCTTGTGAGACAGTCTCACGAATCTTTATTTGTGAGACGTGTGAACTCTACCAATATTCACAATAAAAAGTAATACTTTTTCATGGTTCACAATAAAAAAAATAATAATATTCTTAGCATAAAAAGTAATATTTTTTCATGGATGACCCAAACAAGAGATCTGTTTCACAATATACGACCTGTGAAACCGTATCACACAAGTTTTTGCTTTTTAAATTTTTGACTTTCTACAATAACAATAATTTTTTTCTATATATGAGTGAAGGTTATTTAAAAATTCAGAAGTCTATATAAGGTTAAATAAATATTTTAAAAATTTTAAAAAAAATTGTAAAGTTGATGAGATATGGTAGTCATAAACGAGTTAAAAGTTTACTAAAACGTAATTATATGGTATTTTTGTTTCTCAAATAAACTTGAGAGGGTTAGTGTTTTCTTAAAAAAAATTTAACCATTTTGAAAATGATCATCTCAAATGTTAATTTACTAAAACATTATTATATGGTATTTTTGTTTATCAAATAAACTTGAGAGGGTTCGTTTCTTAAATTTTTTGGCATTTCAAATGGATGACGATTCGGTTCAGCAAGAACAATTCTTGCATATATAGATATATATCTGTTAGGATCGGTTGGAAGTGAAAAAGTGTTTAGAAAGGAGTTGAATAAACACTTGACAATTTTCACAACTTTTTCGATTGATGAACCAGTTCAGTGATAAACTGAATTCGCAAATCTTTTTGTGAATGTCAATCAATTAACTTAATGAAAGTGTGTAAATAACTGAAAGACATATAGAATATAATTGATAAGAAAGAACATAAGATTTGTGGATGTTCGGAGATTTCAAATACTCCTACATCACCCCTTCTATCTCGAAGATATGATATTCACTAAAAGACTTTGATCTATATAATGATTTGTACAAACCCACTTCAGTTTGGACTTAACACTGCCAAGACTGAAACTCTTAGTATCAATACAATTTATCAGTACTCTACTGATGTATAATTTCTTAGCACAACTTATCTCAACAAGATCGAATAATACAAAAATGTGTGTTTGTACTCTAAGCTCAAAGTATAGCCTGAAAGCTATGAATGTGTATAATAAGCGTGAGCTTTTAAACTTACGAGAAAATGCGCAGAATTATTGACTGTATTGCTTGATAACTTGGGTAGCTTCGTAACTCAGTAACTCTGCTTCAGCTGATCTTCTCGGCTATTTATAGGCTTTGCTTCCAACGGTAACAATGAATGCATTTTGAATCTTTATATTCGTTGTATAGCCACGTCAACATTCTTCTGACAATCGTATACTGTAGCTTTTCTGAAATGCGGAGTTCTCACTACACGTTGCAGTTTGCTCTTGTACAATTGTCGGTTGATAGCTACGTTCCTTAACTGATGACGTGACAAGCTCATTTATCAGTTGACATAACCGATAGGATTAACTGATTGATATATAACTGATCAGTCTTAACTGATCGTTGTGTAACTGATCAGTCTTAACTAATCGTCCAGTTGACTACGCAGTTCAGTTAGCTTTGCTTAGTTCAGTTACCTTTGATTATGCACCCATTAATATTCAGTTCGGCCAACTATCAGTTTACAAATCTTCAGTTCAGTTACTTTCAGTCTTCTTGATCAGTTGTTTAATATTTTCAAGCTCAATTTGTCAAACTCCGAAATTAAATTTTCAACAATTTCCCCCTTTTAGATGTTTGACAAAACTTAGAATTTATGAACTGATCAACCTGAAATCTTGTAGATAAAATAATCTTTTATTGATAACTTTTTCAATGTACAGATTCGTACAAAAAATAAAAGAATAAAAGAATCTTCTACTGACTGACGGAAAATCTGCCAAAACTCAACTGAATATAAAGGTCGTCTTCTAAGTGTTCTGGATTTCTTCATTTCTATGCTTTTTTATCAGCTGGTCCTTTATCAATCGGTTGACTAGGTCTCTTCTAAGATAGCTTTTGCTGTTCTTCTTCCTCTTCTCCATTTTTGTCAAACCCATCAACCTTACTGGATAATGCACAGACTTCCGAGATGACATTAGATATTGCATTCATTATTTGTTCTTGCATCAGATCCATTCTCTTTGTCACTACTGTTTCCAAAAATTCAATGCGATTTTTGAACATGTCTTGAGTCTGAAAATGTGCTTGAACATGTCTTGAGTCTGGAAATCTTATTTGAATGATTGCACGTACCAAAGAATAAGATTCTTAAAAAAACTATATGGTTTCTGGACGGTAGATGCTCCAGACATATTGACCGATGATATCAAGTTGTTGTTTGAAGTAATCGGTCAGAAATGACCAAGAATCACATTCAATGACAATTTCAGGGTAAGATTATTCACGACAAGATAATAATTAAATACGTGTTATTAGTTGATAACATTTTCTATAATTTGATTAACATCAATCAACTATGTGACAAATATTATTTCTTCACAAACACACTTACAATGTTAAATCTTCAAATAATGATATTATTTTAATCGAACTAAGAGAACAAAAAGCATATAAATTTTGCTGGTATGAAGATAATTTTAATGCTTCCACGAGTTTTGTTGTTTTACTTGGTAATAAAAATTGATTATGGTATATACGGCTCAATCACTTAAATTTCAAACCTACTGTCAATCTTAGCAAACAAAAAATATTCTCAGGGTTACCTAACATGGACTTTACAAAATATAATATTTGTTCTGCGTACCAGTTAGAGAAACATGTCAGATCAACATTCAAGAAAAAATAAGTAACTCAACGATTCGATGAAACTTTTCCATATGGACTTATTTGGTACAATACCCATGATGAGTATATGAAAAGAAGTATACCTTCGTAATCATTGATGATTTCTCCATATACACATGGGTAATCTCCATGAGTTCTAAAACTCAGACAATTGTCCAGCTTATCAAGATTCTTAAAAGACTTCAGAATGAGAGATCCTCAATGGTGCATAGGATAAGGATTGAAAGAGGAAATGAGTTCATCAACAATATATTTTCAAACTATCTAGATGATAATTTAATCAAGCACAAGAATTTAGTAGCAAGATCAATTCAGCAAAATGATGTTGCTGAGAGAAGAAATAAAACATTCAAAAAAGCGGCTCAAAACAAGTTAGCTAAATCTGGTATCTCTCAAATATTTTGGGTTGAAGCTATGAATATCGCATGCCATACACAAAACAGCTCAATGATTAACAAAAATCATAGGAAGACTCTCTATAAGATACGAAATTATAAATAACCAAAAATATCATATTTTTGCATATTTGTTTGTAAGTGTTTCATTTACAATAATGGTAAAACACACGTAACTTCCTTTGAAGTTAAATATGACACCGGTGTGTTCCTAGGATATTATCTAGTTAGTAATCCATATAAGATTTACGATTATAGAACTCTAACCGTTGACGAATTTGTGCGTATTATCTTTGACGATTTTTCCATTTGTCAGGATAATAGTAGCAATAATATACATGATTTAAGCAATATATTGGATGCTACTAACCTTGATTCTAACAATAATCATGAGATAAATTTGAGAATAACAGCTGAATCATCCTTGAAGAAATTCTAGTCGACAATAAAGAAACTACTCATAATCAAGCCGCTAAAGAAGTTGAGACGATGAACAACCATCGGCTAGAAGAAAAGGATGCTGCAAAAACTAATGAAGATACAACGGTCCAACAACCAGATCCAAATCCATTTTGACCAAGCCTCCGATGGAATAAGAATCATCCACTCGAGCTGGTCATCAGTAACTCGACCGCTCCCCTTAGAACTAGAAAACAAATGATAGATGAGTTCATGCATGTTGTATTTGTTTCTCAATTTGAACCTAAGAAGATTGATAAAGCCTTATGATATTCAAACTAAATAAATTCAATGCAAGAAGAACTTAATCAATTTAAAAGAATTAAGTTTTGACATCTAGTTATCCAACCAGCTAATCTATATGTTATTAAAACTAGATGAGTTTTTAGAAATAAAATGGATAAGTGTTTATCGATAGTAAGAAATAAATCTAGACTTGTAACTCATGGGTATATACAAGAAGAGGGCATAGATTTTGATGAATCAATTTCTCATTTAGCTAGACTAGAGACCATTAGAATATTTCTTATATTTGATACCCTCAAGGACTTTAAAGTGTATCGAATGGATGTTAAGTTAGCATTTCTCAACGATTTGCTTAATGAGGAAGCATGTTTGAACAACCTCCTATCTTTGTCAGTCATATTCATCTTGGTTATGTTTATGAACTTGATAAATCACTACATGGTTTGAAGGAAGCTCATCATGCATGGTATGATATATTGACTAAATTCTTGTTGAGCATAACTTCGTAATGCAGAAGTTCAATAATGACAAAATAAATACCTAGGAGACTTTCAATGAGTTTGATAAACGATTTAGCAATATTGTTATTGAACTTATATCACTTGGTAAAGAATTCTCTAATCGTGAAATTACTTTGAAGGTTATGAGAGTGCTTCCAAAGAATGAGATTTAGAGACAGTGGCCATAAGGGAGTCCAAGCACCTCAACAAACTCAAGTGCACGACCTTTTTCCTGATCTAAAAGCCTAGAATTTTGAGCTGGGGATTCGGACTGAAGATGAACCTACTCCACAATTACCAAAGCTCTAGCCACCACAACTTCAATTTTGATTGTCATTGAAGAATGTTCGAGGAGAAAATCTGCTGATCAGAGATAAACAATAAAGCAATATCTTTATATGTAAAAAAAGTTTGGTAAATTTATGAGAAAAAATAAACCTAAATATAAATCTTATTGTAAAAAATATCAAGCTGGTGAGAATCAGGATTGTTTTAATCGTGGAAGAAATTTCATTTTATTTCAGACTGTAACAGGCCGAAGAAAGTTAATTAAAAGCCGTTCTAGAAGAGACGGTCCAAAGATGAATAGAGATCTTTCAAGAAGATAAGAGATTTAAAAAAAGTATTTGTAGCAGAAGAAAGAAAAAGCAAATGGGCTGAGTAGATTCAGACCAATCTAGTTTAGAGACCTCCACAAGTGAAAGTGACGATGAGAAGGTCCAATGTCTCATGACATATGTTGAGCCAGAGACATCATAAGTTGAGCTGAAAACTCTCGATGACATGGTATTTAATTTTGACTCAAATGAATTTATACTAGAGGATCTTATCATGGCACTGCATGATATGGTGAATGAGTTTAAGAGACTCTCACAATTATTCGAGGAAGCTAAGGCAGAAAAAAAATCTAACAGATAAGTCAAGAAACTATAGTTGCTCGCAGCGAAAAGAACTTGATGGTCTAAGGGTAAAAATCAATTTGCCAGCAGTTGAGGATGATGACATGTGAAAAGTGTTCGAAGAAAATATTAATGAAAATAAACGATTGACACTTCTTGTTAATTCTTGGAACAAATTTTACTCGTTCATTGAGAAGATGCACGAGTAGCAAAAACAGCTGGTGAAAAATTGGGCTAGGGTTTAACAACAATGAATGTAGTTCTTGTGAGGTGAATATTCAATCGTATCTAGACAAAAACAAGTTTAAAATGATAAAAAAAAATGGTCTAGCACAATATATGAACATGATCAACCGGAATTCTAACCTAGCCGGAATGTAAATCTTGAGATCAAGGGGCAAGCATCGTGATTTAGGTTATGTTGAGCTGGAGAGTACTAAGTATAATCCCGTACCAGTTATAGAAACATGTCAGATCAAAATACAAGAAAAAAAGAAGTAACTCAATGATTCGATGAAACTTCTACATATAGATTTATTTGGTCCAATACACATGATGAGCATATGAAAAGAAGTATACCTTCGAAATCATTGATGATTTCTCCATATACACATGGGTAATCTCCATGAGTTCTAAAGCTCAGACAATTTTCCAACTTATCAAGATTCTTAAAAGACTTCAGAATGAGAGATCCTCAGTGGTGCATAGGATAAAGATTGACAGAGAAACTGAGTTCACCAACAATATCTTTTCAAACTATCTAGATGATAATACAATCAAGCACAAGCTTTTAGCCGCAAGATCAATTCAGCAAAATGATGCTGTTGAGAGAAGAAATAAAACATTCAAAAAAGCGGCTCAAAACATGTTAGCTGAATTTGGTATCTCTCAAATATTTTGGGTTGAAGCTGTGAACTTCGCATGCTATACACAAAACATATCAATGATTAAAAAAAAATCATAGGAAGACTCTCTATAAGATACGAAATTATAAATAACCAAAAATATCATATTTTTTCATATTTGTTTATAAGTGTTTCATTTACAATAATGGTAAAACACACTTAACTTCCTTTGATGTTAAATATGACATTGGTGTGTTCCTAGGATATTCTCCAGTTAGTAATGCATATAAGGTTTACAATTATAGAACTCTAACCGTTGACGAATTTGTGCACATTATCTTTGATGATTTTTCCATTTGTCAGGATAATAGTAGCAATAATATACATGATTTAAGCAATATATTGGATGCTACTAACCTTGATTCTAACAATAATCATGAGATAAATTTGAAAATAACAGCTGGAATCATCCTTGAAGAAGTTCTAGTCGGCAATAGAGAAACTACTCATAATCAAGCCGCTAAAGAAGTTGAGACGATGAACAACCATCAGCTAGAAGAGGAGGATGCTGCAAAAGCTAGTGAAGATACAACGGTCCAACAACCAGATCCAAATCCATTTTGACCAAGCCTCCGATGGAATAAGAATCATCCACTCGAGCTGGTCATCAGTAACTCGACCGCTCCCCTTAGAACTAGAAAACAAATGATAGATGAGTTCATGCATGTTGTATTTGTTTCTCAATTTGAACCTAAGAAGATTGATAAAGCCTTATGATATTCAAACTAAATAAATTCAATGCAAGAAGAACTTAATCAATTTAAAAGAATTAAGTTTTGACATCTAGTTATCCAACCAGCTAATCTATATGTTATTAAAACTAGATGAGTTTTTAGAAATAAAATGGATAAGAGTTTATCGATAGTAAGAAATAAATCTAGACTTGTAACTCACGGGTATATACAAGAAGATGACATAGATTTTGATGAATCATTTGCTCATGTAGCTAGACTAGAGACCAATAGAATATTTCTTATATTTGATACTCTCAAGGACTTTAAAGTGTATCGAATGGATGTTAAGTTAGCATTTCTCAACGATTTGCTTAACGAGGAAGCATACTTGAACAACCTCCTATCTTTGTCACTCATATTCATCATTGTTATGTTTATAAACTTGATAAATCACTACATGGTTTGAAGGAAGCTCATCATGTATGGTGTGATTTATTGACTAAATTTTTGTTTGAGCATAACTTCGTAATGCAGAAGTTCAATAATGACAAAATAAATCCCGAAGAGACTCTCAATGAGTTTGATAAACGATTTAGCTGTAACGCCCGAAAATTTTAAGGCTCACGCAAACCACATGCATGCAATTATTAAATTCTCTTGTATTTTAATTAAATGTTTTAATTGCATGAATTAAATATGTTGTGCATATTTGCATGTTTAAAATATATTTTTCTACATGATTGCATTAAAATGCATTTTTAAAAAGTTATTCGAGTTTCGATCGAGGAACGGAGACCGAGAGCTGAAGAAAATAGAAAATGTTTTTATTGGTTAATTATTTTTAATTATTTAAATTATGGGTGATGGTTTTTCTTATTTTTAAAAATATGGGGTTTTGAGGTGATTTTATACGCCAGAATGTAAATGTTTTATCGGTGTTGGATTTTCAACAAAAATACGAACTTATGGGCAACCCGACTAATAAATTCACAAATTTATTTAAGCAAAATAATTTTTAAAATTTTAATTAAACACTAATGGGCCTAATTTGTATGCTTAATGGGCCTAAGCTTAATTAAAGATTAATTAACTATATAATATCCTAATATACCCCATAATTCTCCCACAATTGTATTCAACTCACGCCTCCACTACCCAAAGAACCACAATTCTTCCCCCACCAGCAACACGGCACACACATCACAATCAAAAAGGAAAAGCTTTGGTCTTTTGAAGAAAAATTCAGCCTAGGTGTCTACGTCGCCGTTCTTCGCATTGTCGCTTCGTTTTCGTGAGTAAAATACGCAAAGGCACGCCATAATTCTTTCTTTCAAACATCTATCACACAATAATATTTATTTGATCATGATTTGAAAGAAAACATGACACACAATTTTATTTTCGTAACTATGTGCATATAGGTTTCAAACTTGTGTTATTTGATGCCAAAATCATGTTTTTATGTTGTAAAAAAGGCTGCCATGAATTAGGATGATATAGGGCATGTTTTAAACGAATTTAAGGGCCTAGAATCATGCACAATATGCTGCACACACACAAGAACAGAAGCTGGAACCGTAGGAAACACACAAGAACAAGAACCATAAGTTTGTGTAATTGGTTGTGGTTCATGTGGATCGATCTCTAAGCATGGGAAAAGAGGGCTCGACCAAGTCTCGAGAGGGGCTAGTTCTGGACGAGGGTCAGGGTCAGGAGGGGTCCTAGCATGGCTAGGACCCCTCGTGCATAGCCTTGGAGGAGTCCCATGCAGCAGGGACTCCTCTCGCGCATTCTGTGAAGATGACAGCAGCCAAGTGGGCTCGCTGCTGGGGCTAGTGGCTCAGGGTAGGTCCATCAGGGTCCAAGGGTCATAGGCAGGGGTCGGGCTAGGGGCTGGTACGGCTAGGTTGCCGCTGGTGTAACACCCTTACCTCATGACATTAAACTATAAATACTATAATGCGGATGCCTTATAAAAGATTTGGAAAAAAATAATAATTAATAAAATTTTGGCAAATTTTGACCATAAATATAGACTTATCAAATATTCCCAAGCAAACAAAATAAATATTACCACAATCAATCTTTCCAAAATACACATAGATCCCATCTCCATAATTACCAAGTGTTTGACAAAATATGTGACATAATTTTCTTGTTTAAAACATGAACCAAGGTACAATACTCAAAACCATTATTTAATTGTCACATTCTATCAAAACATTATTCTCCAAGCTTTGGCACATGCACCTTCCCTGATTCGACGCTTCTATCGCTATTCTTTTTTATCTGCATCACATGACATAACTGGAATGAGTTTATAAAACTCAGTAAGTGGAACTTTCAATAACAATTACATATACAATAGTGTAAAGAAAGGAATCATTACAATTGAACCATAGAAAATGTCATCGTTCAGTGGAATATATATATATATAATAATAATAATAATAATTATAAGATGGCATTCTATCAACCATTTCTTTCATTTTCCTTGTATGGCATTGATAAATCATCCGTCGATGGTATACATGTACATTTGAGTCAAAATCAGTCACTGTACACGTTAAATGTTGATCAACTTCCGTTATGTGGATTTAGAAGTACTAGAAGCACCACCACTACCATATAACTATCAAGCCATAAAAAGAACCATTGAATCATTTTATCAAACATGTGGTGTGAATGAATTAGAACTAGCTCCTTTCTTAGCAATTGGCAACAAAATTTCTTTACTTTTATCATAATCAATGAACCATTACATAGCAAGTATATAATCAATGTATTAAAGGAACTAGGAACAATAACAACACCATTCATCATATATATATAAGCCATGAGATGCATTTAAGGAAAAATTCCACTTACTACCAATAGAACTTGTTGTGATAACTTCTTGGTAGTTGATCCTATAACATATGATCAAGATTATACCATTAACTTCACATTATCAACCTCTAAACTATCATTCAAGCCTAAACCACAATTCCTTTCACTTCAACCAATATCCAAAAGATCAGTTTCCTTACCTTGATTACTTGCTCTTGAGGATATGAAGATCACACCCCCAACTTGAAGATTCAAACTTTGGAAAGAAAGGAATTTAGAAACGAAATGAAGAACCCTACCTTCCCAAGTCGATAGTTGCAAGAGGAAAAAGTGAAATGGCAAAGTTATTGGCTTAAAAACTCTTAAAAATATGTTTTCTACGCCATAGACACGGATCCCGTGCCCCCCTCCGTGTATAGGTCCGTGTATACTCGGAAAAATACAAATTTTTGTTGTCAAGACCCGGACCCCGTGCATGGGTCCGTGTCTGGGTCCGTGTGCCCTCGGTACAAGGGCCAAAACTACACTTTTTCTTCCGAATTAACCAAAGTGGTAACCAGGAAATTTGTATCCCTATGTCTTTTCTTGAATCTCCCACTAGTTTCAAGTCATTTGGAGGTTTGAGTAAAAAGTTATGCCCATTCTATCAAAATATGTCAGTGCATGAACAACGAAACTCATGATCCACTTCGGGCCACTTTTGACTCATCTTCCTCAGCTAATTGAACAAAACTCAAACATGAAAGTTGTAGCCTTGGATCTTAGCTTTGTAATGCACTTAGCCTCATGTCATTTGGATCAATATAAAAATATTTATGCTTAAAACCACAACTACTGCCATATTTTTCATACCATTTCTGCACCCCAATTACCTATTTGGCTCAAACCATCCAAACCATCAATCCAACACCCAACAGTATACCTTCACAACAATAACAACTCCTCAAATACACAACCATCTACTAAACCATACCAAAACCATACAATAAATAACCATGAATACATTGCAATAACCATATTGATGCTATAACGTGCAATACCAACCATTCCATCAACTATACTCATAAACCATAACAATAACCATGATCAATAATAACTTAACCATATAGTCATAACACCAAACCATAGAATAATCATCATTGACAATAGAAGGATAAATGGTTGGGATATTACAATCTCCCCCCCCTTATAAAAATTTCGTCCCCGAAATTTTCTTACTTCAAAATAAATCTTGATAACGTTCTCTCATCTCTTCCTCCGGTTCTCATGTAGCCTCTTCAATCACATGATTCCTCCAAAGAACTTTAACAAAGCCAATTTCTTTGTTCCTTAGCACTTTCACTTTGCGGTCAAGAATTTGAACCGGCACTTCTTCATAGCTCAGATTAGGCAAAAGATCCAATGCTTCGTGTCGAAGAACATGGGATGGATTGGACAAATACTTCCGTAACATTGAAACATGGAAAACATTGTGAACTCGATCTAAATCCAGAGGCAAAGCCAATCGATACGCTCTTTCACCAATCCTATCCAGAATCTCGAAAGGTCCAATATAGCGAGGACTCAACTTACCTTTCTTTCCAAACCTCATAACTCCCTTGAGGGGAGCTATCTTAACGAACACTTGGTCACCAACATTGAACTCCAAAGGTCTTCTTCGAACATTTGCATAACTTGTCTGTCGAGATTGAGCCGTCTTCATTCTTTGTCTAATCAGTGCGACCACATCAACCATTTGTTGAACCAACTCGGGTCCCAACATCTTCCTTTCTCCTACTTCATCCCAATATAAAGGTGATCTACACTTCCTACCATATAATGCTTCATATGGTGCCATGCCAATCGATGACTGGTAGCTGTTATTATATGTGAACTCGACAAGAGGTAACTTCGAATCCCAACTACCAGGAAAGTCAATAGTACATGTCCTCAACATATCCTCCAAAATCTGTATAACTCTCTCTGATTGCCCATCGCTCTGAGGATGATAGGATGTGCTAAAGGCCAACTTTGTACCCAAAGCTCTATGGAGACTCTTCTAAAATTCAGATGTAAACTTTGTATCACGGTCTGAAACAATCGACACGGGTATCCCATGAAGTCTTACAATTTCTTGGACATACGTCTCTGCATATTGAGTCATAGAATATGTCGTCTTGACAGGGAGAAAATGTGATGACTTGGTCAATCGATCCACAATCACCCAAATAGAATTATAACCGTTCTGAGTTCTTGGCAACCCAACAACAAAATCCATAGTGATGTGTTCCGACTTCCATTGCGGTATAGGTAAGGATTGCAACAAGCCCACCGGTCGTTGGTGCTCAATCTTTACCTGCTGACAAGTCAAACATTCAGAAACAAATGATGCTATATATTTCTTCATGCCTGGCCACCAGTACAATCGACGAAGATCTTGATACATCTTGGTGCCACCAGGATGTACTGAATAAGGTGCAGTATGAGCTTCCGTCAAAACATCACGACGAATAGCATCACCAACAAGAACACAAATACGGCCTTGAAATGTAATCAGGCCACCACTGTTCAATCCAAATTCAGAATTCCCCTTCTTCTCTGCCTTTGCTCTCAAATCCAACAAAAGAGTATCCAACTGTTGCTCATGTTTAATTCTGTCGATCAAAGTCGGTCGAATAACTAAGGCTGAAAGTCAAGCGATCGTACCTTCCTCATCCAATGCGATCTCACTTTTCTGCAAATCCAACAATAGAGGCGTTGGAATCATAGAACCCAATTGAAGACCTGACTTTTGGCTCAATGCATCAGCAACCACATTCACTTTTCCTGGATGATAACTGATAGTGCAATCATAATCCTTCACAAGTTCTAACCACCTTCTCTGACGCATTTTCAGTTCTTTCTGAGTAAAGAGATACTTAAGACTTTTATGATCTGAGAAAATTTCACATTTCACGCCATATAAATAATGTCGCCAGATCTTCAAAGCAAATACCACAGCTGCCAACTCAAGATCATGAGTCGGATAGTTCTTTTCATAATCCTTCAATTGACGAGAAGCATAAGCAATAACTTTGCCCCGCTGCATCAACACAGCACCGAGACCTTTCTTCGAAGCATCTGTATACACCACAAAGTTTTCAACTCCCTGAGGAAGTGCTAACACTGGAGCTGAAGTCAATTTGTCCTTCAATACTTGAAATGCTTGCTGACATTCATTAGTCCATTCAAACTTAACTGTCTTTCTCGTCAGAGTAGTAAATGGCAAGGCTATTTTAGAGAAATCAGCAATAAAACGACGATAGTACCCTGCCAACCCAAGGAAACTTCGTACCTCAGCAACTGTCAAGGGAATAGGCCACTTCTTGACTGCTTCAATCTTAGCCGGATCCACAGGAATTCCTTCCTTGGAAACAATATGACCTAAAAATGCAACTTGTTCCAGCCAAAATTCACACTTTTTGAATTTAGCATATAATTGGTTGTCCCTCAACTGCTGTAACACGATCCTCAAATGCTCCTTATGTAAATCTCGAGTCTTTGAATAGATTAAAATATCATCAATGAAGACAATAACGAAACTGTCCAAATATGGCTTGAAAACCCGATTCATAAGATCCATAAATACAGAAGGAGCATTGGTTAATCCAAACGACATAACCAAAAACTCGTAGTGACCATACCTGGTTCGAAAAGCCGTCTTAGGTATGTCACACTCCGTTACTTTCAATTGATGGTACCCTGACCGCAAATCAATCTTGGAAAATACAGTAGCACCTTGCAACTGATCAAAAAGATTATCAATTCTGGGCAGATGATATTTGTTCTTGATCGTTACTTTGTTGATCTCTCGATAGTCAATACACAGTCTCAAGGACCCATATTTCTTCTTCACAAATAATACCGGTGTCCCCCATGGAGATGAACTTGGTCTAATAAAGCCCTTATCTAATAACTCTTGCAATTGACTCTTCAATTCTTTCATTTCAGTTGGGGCCATTCGATAAGGGGCTTTAGAAATCGGTGCGGTACCTGGTACAATATCAATAACAAATTCCACCTCTCTATCCGGTGGCAATCCCGGCACATGATCCGCAAAAACATCAAGATAATCCCTCACAATATCAATGTCGCTCATATTCCCGCTCCCTTCTCTAGTTATATCCACCACCGATGCTAGAAACCAATGACAACCCTTAACCAACATCCGTTGCATTTGCAAGCAAGAAATAAAAGAAAGGCCAAGCGAAGTACCTGACCCCGTGAAGACCCCGCTATCACCATGTCCTAGAGGAAAATGCACTGTCTTTGCTACACAATCTATCACTGCTAAATAAGTAGATAACCAATCCATTCCCAAAATAACATCAAACTCAATCATGGGAATGACAATCAAATCAGCATTCAACAATTCCTCATCTACTTGAACAGGGCACGCTCGAATCACACTTGAAGAATGAATATAATCTCCCGAAGGAAGCACAATAGAAAAGTGGACAATTTCACCAATAAGAGCAAGACCCAGAGAATGCATAAATTTCTCAGATATAAAAGAATTTGTGGCGCCAGTATCAATAAGAGTAGTAGCTACCTTGCCTGAAACAAGAATGGTACCTGAAATGATTGACGAATCAGGATTAATTCTTTCCTTGGTCAAAGAGAAAATACGCCCCTGAACTCGGCCCTTGCCCGATGATTGAGTGCAATGGATCGCAATGTGCCCAACACCTCCACATCTATAACATTTGTTGCTTCCAACTAAGCACTCTACTTTATGTGGTTTATGGCATTTAGGACATAAAGGCTTATCTGATTCAAATGGCACCGCAGGAGCTTCACCGCGATATTCTTCCTTTCCTTTCCACTTGTGTCCTCCTCTGCCTCCTTGAACTGAAGCTTGACCCGTGGGGACAAATTTTTGCCTCCTGAATTGTCTTTCTTTATCAATCTCTTTCTCATCATATTCGGCCATGAATGCTTTCTCAACAATCTCCTTGTAAGAATTAGCCTTCGACATTCGAACATCTCTTCGAATCTCCGCTCTCAAACCCCGCATAAAATGCTCGGCTTTATCTTTGTCGTTGCTAGCAATGAAAGGAACAAAAAGACAACGTTCTTCAAACTTCAATATGTAATCATTCATGCTCATTGTCCCCTTGCTTTAGCTCCAAGAATTCTTTCACCTTGCGGGCTTTAACATCGCTAGGAAAGTACTTATCATAGAACAAATCTTTAAACTCATTCCATTTCAATGTTTGAACATTAATCGTTACCTTGGTTGCTTCCCACCAAATTCTTGCAGTCTTGGTTAAGAGAAACACAGCCCAACTCACTCGATCTTTATCATCAAAGTTAAGGTAATCAAAGAGCGCCTCGACCGCCTTCACCCACTCCATCGCAATCAAAGGGTCCGGACTCCCTACAAATTCGGGTGGATTCATCTTCTTGAATTTATCATAAGCTTCCTCAACAACTCGTTCTTGAACTCGTTGATCACGGCCTTGGCCTATACCTTGAATCGGTGATTGCAAGCGGAGAAGTTGCTGGATTTGTTCCCCATGCACTTTAGCTTGCTCATGAAGTAACCTACTAAACTCATCAACTACATTAGAGGAAGTACTATCTCGGTCTTCTCCGGCTCTCCTTCTAGGAGGTACATCAGGAGCTTTTCTCTTGGGTGGCATTTTCCTATATTGCATCTCAATTTAAAATCATTTTCAAAACATATTACATGTAAAGCCTATCATCATACCAATACATCAATGAGATGCAGAAAGATACATACCGAAGTGTCACAAGCATAGGAAGACATGTGCCAAATCATTGGTCCGAAAAACGTTGCTCTGATACCACTAAATGTAACACCATTACCTCATGACATTAAACTATAAATACTATAATGCGGATGCCTTATAAAAGGTTTGGAGAAAAATAATAATTAATAAAATTTTGGCAAATTTTGCCCATAAATATAGACTTATCAAATATTCCCAAGCAAACAAAATAAATATTACCACAATCAATCTTTCCAAAATACACATAGATCCCATCTCCATAATTACCAAGTGTTTGACAAAAGATGTGACATAATTTTCTTGTTTAAAACATGAACCAAGGTACAATACTCAAAACCATTATTTAATTGTCACATTATATCAAAACATTATTCTCCAAGCTTTGGCACATGCACCTTCCCTGCTTCGACGCTTCTATCGCTATTCTTTTTTATCTGCATCACATGACATAACTGGAATGAGTTTACAAAACTCAGTAAGTGGAACTTTCAATAACAATTATATATACAATAGTGTAAAGAAAGGAATCATTACAATTGAACAATAGAAAATGCCATCGTTCAGTGGAATATATATAACAATTATAAGATGGCATTCTATCAACCATTTCTTTCATTTTCCTTGTATGGCATTGATAAGTCATCCGTCGATGGTATACATGTACATTTCAGTCAAAATCAGTCACTGTACACGTTAAATGTTGATCAACTTCCGTTATGTGGATTTAGAAGTACTAGAAGCACCACCACTACCATATAACCATCAAGCCATAAAAAGAACCATTGAATCATTTTATCAAACATGTGGTGTGCATTAATTAGAACTAGCTCTTTTCTTAGCAATTGGCAACAAAATTTCTTTCCTTTTATCATAATCAATGAACCATTACATAGCAAATATACAATCAATGTATTAAAGGAGCTAGGAACAATAACAACACCATTCATCATATATAGATAGGCCATGAGATGCATTCAAGGAAAAATTCCACTTACTACCAATAGAACTTGTTGTGATAACTTCTTGGTAGTTGATCCTACAACATAAGATCAAGATTATACCATTAACTTCACATTATCAACCTATAAACTATCATTCAAGCATAAACCACAATTCCCTTCACTTCAACCAATATCCAAAAGATCAGTTTCCTTACCTTGATTACTTGCTCTTGAGGATATGAAGATCACACCCCCAACTTGAAGATTCAAACTTTGGAAAGAAAGGAATTTAGAAACGAAATGAAGAACCCTACCTTCCCAAGTCGATGGTTGCAAGAGGAATAAGTGAAATGGCAAAGTTATTGGCTTAAAAACTCTTAAAAATATGTTTTCTACGCCATAGAAACGTACCCCATGCCCCCCTCCGTGTATAGGTCCGTGTATACTCGGAAAAATACAAATTTTTGTTGTCAAGACCCGGACCCCGTGCATGGGTCCGTGTCTAGGTCCGTGTGCCCTCGGTACAAGGGCCAAAACTGCACTTTTTCTTCCGAATTAGCCAAAGTGGTAAACAAAAAATTTGTAGCCCTGTGTCTTTTCTTGAATCTCCCACTAGTTTTAGGTCATTTGAAGGTCTGAGTAAAAAGTTATGCCCATTCTATCAAAATATGTCAGTGCAGGAACAACGAAACACATGATCCATTTCGAGCCACTTTTGACTCATCTTCCTCAGCTAATTGAACAAAACTCAAAACATAAAAGTTGTAGCCTTGGATCTTAGCTTTGTAATGCAATTAGCCTCATGTCATTTGGATCAATATACAAATATTTATGCTTAAAACCACAACTGCTGCCATATCTTTCATACCATTTCTGCACCCCAATTACCTATTTGGCTCAAACCATCCAAACCATCAATCCAACACCCAACATTATACCTTCACAACAATAACAACTCCTCAAATACACAACCATCTACTAAACCATACCAAAACCATACAATAAATAACCATGAATACATTGCAATAACCATATTGATGCTATAACATCCAATACCAACCATTCCATCAACTATACTCATAAACCATAACAATAATCATGATCAATAATAACTTAACCATATAGCCATAACACCAAACCATAGAATAATCATCATTGAAAATAGAAGGATAAATGGTTGGGATATTACAGCTGGCTCGAGGGAAGAAGCTGTAAACGTGAATAAGCACATCTCGTGCAGCTTGTGTCTTCTGAGTTCAGAGGCTTCGTGCTTGGGTTCCAGGGACTGGGTTGGTCTGGGCTTGGTCTGGGCATGGTCCAGGGAAGGTTAGGGTCATGGGTGTTCGGTGGTTAGATGGCTGGTAGAGTCCTAGGCAACTAGGGAACCCAATACATCAGGAACAACCTACACGCACACACACATGCAAATGGGCCTTCTGTTCAGTAGGATTTTGAGCGGTCCAGGGCTGGTCTTTCGGGATGGGCTTGGTAATTAGGGTCCCTAGGTGGGTTGGCTAGGTTTTGGTTCAAGGTGGCTAGGGCGTGGCTCGAGTAATTTGAGAGATGGTTCGGTGTGTTTGAATATGTGTCAAAAACGAAAATAATAAGACTAAAATTGAATCAATGGGTCCACGGTTGTGGATCGTGGTTTGGAAGGGTATGATAAATCTTAAAAATATTATGTTTAAAATTTGGGATCAAAATAACGAGTTTTGGATTTATTCAGAATTTAATCGCCGCACGAAACGCTAGTTAACGAGTTAATTGAAACACCTAGTTTTAAGCTTCATAAAATTATGAAAAATTATATTTAAGTTTAAATAATTATTATAAGTCTAAGTTTTTAATTTGGGAATTTTATATTAACGTTTGGTATAATTCGGGATTAAAACGCATTAATACGTCACATTTAAAGATTAATTTAAAAGTCCTCGATTTAAGCTAAATAAAAATATGAGAAAATTTATGTAAGCTTAATTAATTATTTGGGTCATGTTAGAGTCAATGAAATTAGGAAAAAGTCAAAAACGGGAAATTTTACGTCCAGTGGTAAAACAGTCTTTTTACACCTAGAAATTAGTAAATGTCATGGCACTGTCCTGAATGCTGTTTTATATGCTAATATGATTATTTTTTTTATATTTATGGATGTTTATGGAATTTTATATGTGAAAATGATATTTTAAACGTTTATGGGATTTTATATGTTAAAATGATATTTTAAATGTTTAGGGAATTTTATATGTTTATGATTTAATATCTCAAAATTTTATTTTAAATGTTTTGAGGTTAAAATGATTATTTTTAAATGTTTATGAAATGTTCATGATTAAATTATAATTTTTAAATGTCCATGGATTTTTTTTATGATTTAAAGAAGACATTTAAAAGACGTGTTGCATGCTCGGTTTCAAAGGAAAAATGATATTCTTGCATGATTTTATACAGTGATGAAAATATGAAAACGTTGATGAAAGTGAAGTAATTGTGACTATGAGGATATGAGGATATGATTGAGGATAGGCCAATGCTCAGTTGACGATCTTGTGTCGCTGATGTCCCCGTCGCCCAATACTGTGGTTTCATGTAGATGGATTCATCGAATTTTGAGGATTGACAAAAGTCACAATTAACGATCTGAATTCAACAAAGGAAAAGGAAAAGGAAAAGGAAAAAGGAAAAATGTTTATGATCATGAAAAATGCTTTATGCTATGTCATGTTGAGGAAAAATGGAAAAGTTAAGGTTTATGTTCGCATGTCATGAAAATTTTTATGTTTAAAGTTGATACATCGTTATAAAAATGTTTTTATTTAAAGTTCATGCATCATAAAAAGGTTTACGAAAATGTTCATGTTTGAAGTTTATGCATCTTCATGAAAACGATATTTTAAGTACAACTATTTTTCACTATTGCTTGTGGTTTTATACGTATTACTTATTATCAAGAATATAACGTGTTGAGTCTTTATACTCACTAGGTGTGATTGATGCAGGTGATTATGATAATAATGTTTATGGAGGTCTTGATGGTTGACTTGACTGGACTGAAGGTGCACATAACCCGAGAACCGACGCTAGTTTTCCGCAATAGTTTATGATTTATGATTTTAAATTATGTTAAGGATATTTTTATGACTTACATTTATGGTTTGAGAGATTATATAATGAGCTGTATTTCTCAAATATATAGTTGGTTGTTTTACTTTTAAAATGGTTCAAAATATTTTATGTAACTTTTGTGGTTCGGCAGATGCTAAGGAGGTAAAAAAAAATTCTAGTACTTATAAGCAATAAAAAGGACAGACGTTTCATTAGCAGTATTGTTATTGAACTTATATCACATGGTAAAGAATATTCTAATCGTGAAATTACTTTGAAGGTTATGTGAGCACTTCCAGAGAATGAGATGTAGAGACAAGTAGCCATGAGGGAGTCCAAAGATCTCGACAAACTCGAGTGCACGACCTTTTTGTTGATCTAAAAGCCTACAATTTTGAGCTGGGGATTCGGACTGAAGATGAACCATCCACTCCACAACTACCAAAGCTTTAGTCGGCACAACTTCAATTTTGATCGTTAGTGAAGAATGTTCGAGTAGAAAATTTGCTAATCAAAGATAAACAATAAATCAATATCTTTATATGTAAAAAAGTTTGGTAAATTTATGATAAAGAATAAACCAAAATATAAATATTATCGTAAAAAATATCAAGCTGGTGAAAATCAAGATTGTTTTAACCATGGAAAGAAATGTCATTTTATTTCAGACTGTAACAGGCCGAAGAAAGTTAATTAAAACCGTTCTAGAAGAGACGATCCAAAGATGACTAAAGATAATTCAAGAAGATAAGAGATTAAAAAAAAAAAGTACTTGTATCAGAAGAAAGAAAAAGCAAATGGGTTGAGTAGATTCAAACCAATCTAGTTTAGAGACATCCACAAGTGAAAGTAACGATGAGAAAGTCCAATGTCTCACGACATATGTTGAGCTAGAGACTTCAGACGTTGAGCTGGAAACTCTCGATGTCATGGTATTTATTGTATATTAATATCATAAATTTTAAAATTTTAAATGTGTTATATTATTTTATAAAATATTTTAATTTTTTTTAAAATTATTATTTTTAGAGTAATTAATACATCTGGACTACTAAAATTAAATATTTAAAAACAATAAACATATATATCTAACAACCCTACTGAGATGAAGAGGCCTGTGATTGTTTGGTAGGTGAAACAAGCGGTGGTGTTCATGCCACCAAACGTTTAAGTATACCATATGACACCACGTTCGTGTAAGAGTGAGATATTATTACTCCCACCAAACTTTTTGGCTGTCTCCCACTTTTTAAATTACAATTTATTTATTAATCAAGTTTTCTTTGACATTTCCTTTTTATTTAATTGATTGATTGATTCCTACAAATTAATTTTACCATTTTAAATATCCTAATAAATATAAATGATCAATAGTTTGTTCGCTGTTTAATATGAGAATTACCTCAACTTTGATTAAAAGATACAAGGAAGACTGACCTAGCTAGTAATTTTATGGATTTATTTTGACATATTTGTGTTTATTTGGGACAATGTTTCGATAATAATTATGAATCTTTTTTTCTAAATCTCGCACTCGGGATCCGAATATGTCGGGATCCGTCGGATAAGAAAATGTATCTCGATAAATATTTTTTAATCTATCGAATTCTGATAAGAGACGTCAATTTTTACCTATGTGAATTTTATATTTGCATGCATTAGTTAATTATTTAATTTAAGTTCTAAAATCATCATCTATGAGCTAATCTCTTTTTAAATTTGTTAGCCATATGCATTGCCTTAAATAGAAACAAAAATTATTACCTACCCCTTTGTAATCCTTAGATCAAGGGTTAAAGTTACTACCCAGATACCGTACAAGGAACTATTTGCCTGTGTGGCATTTTAAAAGGCAATCTATAAATTTAGTTTTTTTTACATTTATTTATTTTTAAATAATCAGATTTATTAATTAAAAATAATAATACAATCTCCTAAAAATTAATTTTACCATTTTAAAAACCATAAATTATAATTCAAATCTTATCTAAGCCTAATTATAATGGTTCACGATCAACATTATTTATATTTCTAACATGTTTTTGTAAAACTTAAATGTCCTATCAACATCTTATTACATTTTTCATCAAACCATCTACTCGAACTCGAACTCGAACTCGAACTCGAACTCGAACTCGAAATCGATTTTTATCATACCAACATCCTTATAAGACTTATCATTAGAGCATGATGGGACCAAACTCGAACTCTAACAACCGATTCATCCTATATTTTCCATCCCTCTTAAAAATGAAGTGAAAAGGACAAAAAATAACAGTGACATGCTCTGTCAACCCAACTCACTAGTCTGGTCTTACCAAACTATGGTATACCTCATCGAAGGCTTAATGGCAAGTTAGAAAAGTAGCTTCAACCATTTACTCTTTAATAACTACCACTAATAGTTTCAATATTTCATTTTTCATTTCTCTGATTTCTTCATTCTGAGAAAACCATCTCCACATTTCTTGATCATCGTCACAAAGTAAGATCTTTTCTAAGTTTTGTTTTAAAAATTTAGCAGACACACACAGACACAGTTGTAATTCAAATACAAATAAAGAATCAAGAGATCTATCCATAATTTGATGATAAAGCAATTATTTTATGTGAATTTTATGCAGTGGATACTGAAGTTGAGGCTGTAATGGTGGATGAAGTGCCTTTTCCTCCACAAATTATTTTCACCAAGCCATTGCCCTTGCTAGGTTATGGTAAGTTTCGTTTATCATTATTATAACAATAATAATATTTATATGAGATATATTGACAAATTAGCAAATTTTTTTTTTTAAAAAAAATCAATTATTGTAAATCATTACATGATAGCAATATGTATATCTAGTTTGTTGAAAAATTTATATTTCGCTACCAACACAAAGCTTTTTGGTACCCAAATCTGTTTAATTACTTTTCAAAAAGATTTTGTTGGTATGTGATTTAGATTTAAAACTAAATATGCAAGGGCTAGGAATCGAGGGATAAAGAATATTTTAATCTGATACTTGCGCCAAATCCATCCGCGATAATGCATTCGGCACTGTGGGATACATATACCACATCTCCGAATGAATTGGGGTATCTGGGATCGAAGTTACCAGAGAAAAAGTAGTTTTTGGTGTATGATATTTGTCTGTATTAAATAATTTTGTATAAAAATTTAAATCTTTTATTGAAATTAGCAACTGCAAATATGTTTTATCTGAGGATTTCTGAGAACTAAACAAAATCAAATTCAAATATTGTAAATTTTTTGTTATTGTAATAATTTATGGTTTTTGTTAATAATTTTTTTAAAAAAATATTTTTTAGATTATGGATGGATCATCATGATCTTGTTATCACACTGTGATACCTAGTTCACTCTACACCCTTTATATATACATAATAGTGTAGATAATATAGATTTATATAACTTCAAATATAATATATATATATATATCACAAAAACTCATTTGAGACAGTATCATTGGTCAATTTTGTGATACGAGTCACTCATGGAAAATATTTCTTTTTATGTCAAAAATATTTCTTTTTATTGCAAATATAGGCATAGTTGATCGGTCTCACAAATAAAGATATGTGTTACCGTCTCATAAGAGGTCTATTCTATATGTGTAAGGTGAATATATATTTCTTGATCCCTAAATTTTTAGCATAATAACAGGTAAATTATTGGCTCACTGCTGCTTGTGATGTTCTTTTGTAAAAGGGCAATATAAAAAACTTCATTTTAATAGAAAATAGTCCTGATCTATTAAAATATATTTTTTTTTCTCTCTGAAAAACGTTAAATTTTATCAGGAATTACGGATATTGAGATACACTTCCTCCAGATTAAGTTTACAGCGATTGGAGTATATTTGGATCCTCAAATTGTGGACAATTTACATATATGGAAGGGAAAATCTGCTGATGAAATTGCAAAAGATGATGCTTTTTTTGAGGCTATAATTTCAGGTAACATAAATATGTGATTTTTAGAATAATTTATTTAGCAATATAATATATATTTGCAGAAAATGAAAAATATATCTAAAAAATACGATGAGTCGTAATATCTTATAAAAAAAAATTTTGATGAGTGTTGTACAATTTATTTTTCAATAAATCAATGCAGCATTTGTTAGCTAAAAATAAATATTTATAAAATAAATTAACAATTCAACTAATATTGAATTAAAAATCACTTTTTATTTCATATTATTCAGCTCCAGTAGAAAAATTTATTAGAGTGGTGGTGATCAAGGAGATAAAAGGCTCGCAATATGGAGTTCAACTAGAGAGTGCGGTTAGGGATCGTTTGGCAGCTGTTGATAAATACGAGGAAGAGGAAGAGGAGGCTTTGGAGCAAGTTTTGACCTTTTTCCAAACCAAGTATTTCAAGAAAGATTCAATCTTGTCTTTTCATTTCTCAGCCACTCCCCCAACTCTTGAGGTACTTACATCTTGCAAATGTTGCCCTTTTCGGGGTCAGTTTATCGACGATGTCTTAGCTCGTCGACGTTTTGATCTGCTTGAGATTTGATCGTTCGCGATGATGACTTTATGTATTAATTAAGTTGTTTATTAATATTCGAAAAATTTTAACAGATGGGATTTTCGTGCGAGGGGAAAGAAGATTCAAAACTCGAGGTGAAGAATGCAAATGTGGTGGAGATGATTCTAAAATGGTACTTGGGAGGGAGCAGGGGACTCTCCCCAGCCACTATTTCCTCATTGGCTAAGACCCTTTCCGAAGAGTTGGCAAAATAAGGAGATAAAGTTTGCTTTTGATCATATAATTTAATTAGATATGGTCACCTCATTTCTTGAGTGTTTACCCAGACATGGCAGCGTATCACCGTTTCTATTTTTTTTATTTTTCAAGTAATGAAACTTGCGTTTACATTTGTATATGTATTTTTTTTTTATACTTTATTTATTGTTAAATGCATAAAAATAATTAAATCTAAACCAAAATAAAACAATCAGAACCAATTTCTTCCTTAACTGAAATATAGATCTATGTTAGAAAATAACTGATTGACATAAAAGATGCATGTAAGTTGTCAAATTTTTTATATTTTAATTAATTTATTTTAATTGCATCTAGTAAATAGGGTAGACATGCTTACATTTTTAAAAAATTGTTTTCAATTAGAATGCATAAAACTGTGTTTTAAAGGTTATTCGAGACGCGATCGAAGAACGGAGACCGGGGATCCACATGAGGGAAAATATTTTTATTAAATAATTATTTTTAATGGTTTAATATGTGGTGTATTGAAATGGAAATTTCGAAATTGGGGTGGTTTGAGGTATTTTTATATGTCGAGTCGTATTTTCAACCAGTGTTCGATTTTCGACTAAAATATGAATTTTTCGAGAACTCGACTAATATTTTCACAAACTTTCCTAACACAAAATATTTTAATTAATAACTAATGAGCCTAATGGGTCTATTATACTTGTCTAATGAGCTCAAGTTTGTACCAAGAGTTTTATATAAACTAAACAAGGCTTCCAAGTCTTTTATTGCCACCAAAACACACGCCCCACCCCTCCAAACACTAGGACTCTTCCATCAGCACCCACCACACCCACGCCATGAGATTTGGAATAGGAAAACAATGTTTTTGTGAAGAATTTCAGCAAGGGACCATCTCCGCCAACGTTCCTCGCATCGCAAGTCGTTTTCTGTGCGTAATATACGCAAAAACACGTCATAATTCTTTCTTTTCTCATCTATGACACCCTAATATATGTTTGATTATTGTTTGCATGAAAAACATGATTGTTTTATAGAAATTTTTGTTTTATGCATATACATGTGATTAATATATGAATTTTTGTCCCAAAACTTGTTACATAGTTGCGTGAAGGGGCTGCCATGATTAAGGATCATAGAGGGATGTTTTTACACAATTCTAAGGGTCTTAGGATGCTCGGTTTTGAAGCAGCACGGAGCTAGAACAAGCTGGAACCATTATTGCGTTTTGTGATGTCAAGGGTTCGGTTATGAGGGAACCACGGCTCATGGCTCGGCCAGGGCTTGACCAGGGCTGGGATGGACGTGGTTGGGTGAAGCTCGACGGCTAGGGAAGAGCCCATGCACGATGGAACTCTTCCCAAGCCTACCCGAGAGAACAACTGGTGCGATGAGTTATGACTCGAACAGGCACTACAACAAAAATGGCTTTTCGCAGCGCGCAAATTCGTTTTCCGCAGCGCACATTGCACGCTGCAAAGTTCAAAGTTGTTGAAAGTTCAAGATTATCCGCGGCGTACATGTGCGCGCTGTTAATACTATTATCCGCAGCGTGCAATGTACGCCGTTAATAATCAGTGCAAAATCTAATTTTAGCAACAGTTTTAAAATTGCCGTCGCTAATAGCGACAGTTATAAATTTATAGGCGACATTTTTTAAATGGTCGCTAAGTTTAGCGACGATTTTAAAACTGTCGATACATTTAGCGACGGGATTTCATAATCCGTCGCTAATCTTTTCGTTAAAATAAAAAAAAATTTACTTTTATAATTTAATAAAATTTTTAAAAAAACTTACAATCTAATAACAATACTCGTGATTTTTAATAATATTTACAAAGTAAGTAAAAATCGAAACAAAAAAGTACACTAAATCGAAATTAAAATCCTAAAATCGAAACTAAAATCTTAAAATCGTGAGAAAAATTCTGAGTGTTGTGAAGAAATGAAAAGGAAATGCGGATATTTATAGACTATTAGCGACGTTTGTATTTAAACCGTCGCTACTAGCGACGGTTTTATAATAAACTGTCTAGGGTTGGTCCAGAGGGTGAGGGCTCGGGTGGTGGCCTGGGCGAGGAGTCCTGGTGGAGCTTGGAGTATTGTACGCAAAGGGGTAGAACACGCGTAAGCTTCTTGTTTCGTGCAGGGGGTTTGTAGCTGGTAGGGGCTGAGTCCTAGGGGTCCAGTGGGTCCAGTAGGGTCCAAAGAGGGTCTGGGAGGAGTTTGGCTCGGGATGGCTCGGGCTTGGCTCGAAGGAATCGCAATATGGCTAAAGGGTTAGGGTTAGGGTTCGGTTTTTAGGTTTTAATTGGCTAAGGGTTCGAACGTGGTTCAACGGGTGTCGAATAATGGTTCACAAGGGTAATTTAAATATACAAAGTCTATGTTTAAAATTTGAGAATTTTATATTAAAGTTTGAAATTAATTCGGGATTAAAACACACTACGAATTAATAATTACGAAATAAATCAAAAGCCTCGACTTAAGCTAAATAAAATTATCAAAAAATTTATTTAAGCTTAAATAATTATTTGAGATGGTCTAGAGTCAATGAAAGTAAGAAAAAATCAAAACCGAGAAATTTTACGTCTAGGGGTAAAGCAGTCATTTTACACCGAAAAAATAGTTAATGTCATGGTTGTGCCCCGAATGCTATAATAAATGATAAAATGCTTATTTTAAATTTTTAAAGAATTTTGGTGTGCTGTCGTTGAGCCACCAAACTTAAAATCCTACTCTCTAGATAAAATTAATGTAATGGTGAGCAGGGTCGAATCCACAGGGAACAGGAGATTTATTTCTTTCGAGCATAATGTAAATGAATGGGAGATTTGTTTGATAAAAACTAATAAAATACTATAACTAATTTAACATGCAAGAAGAAAATAATAAAACTAAACGAGAATTAAATTACCAAACTCTGATTCAAGGGATTTTCACTATTCAATTATATCACTGTTCATCGGCTAACATATTATTTATTCATGCAGTTACAAGCAATTAACCTTAGAATTATAGGGATAGCCACTGAAATTCTTGCGTTTTCCTAATTTAATTGACCAAACCCAGCATCCAGTCAAAACTTATTAATAATTAACTGGGCACGATAGCGTTCCATATAAATTAAAAATAGCATTTTCGTTTTGTGAAAACAGTTAATCCTAAAATCTAACAATCGAGATAGCTGCAATTGATAGATCGAGTTTCGTTGATTTATTTATATTAAATATGCTATGATAGCACAACACACCTAATCTATCGCTACTCATGTACCAATCGTTCATGACAATTACGGATCACTGAATTCATGGATAACAGTAGAAAATTATATATCGAATTAAATTGTCAGATTAACCAATATACAACTTTCATATAAATAAATCATAAATCAACAAATACTTAAACAAAACACGAATATTAAATTAAAGTGCAAAAAGCCTCACAGTGATAAATCGAAATAGTAACAATATCCCTTGAATAAAAAATAAAACTTAGCCTAAAGGTGTGGAGAGGAGGTGAGAAATTCTTGAGTCCTTTTCTTCTTCTCTCTTCTTGAGTAGTAGAATGGTGATTGGGAGAGTTCTTTCTTGTCTGCCGCCTTGTTGAACGTTTTTGTAGTGTAGGGAAGAAAGGAATTGTTTTCATTTTTGGGTCCAAAAAGGTATAAAAGCCCAAATATCTAAATTTAAACCTAATTACTAAAAAATAAAAGATATTAGAAAATATCCTACTAAGAATATAGAGTTTTGTTATGGAAAAAACTATATCTTCTATTTATTCCTTGATATGAATATTCCTCAACTCTCACTAGGCAGCCTAGGAGTAGTCATAAGGCGTGGTCACGCCTTATCCAAAAACATCTTCTGAATTTTTATGCTCTACGTCTTACACTAAGATCAAATCGGCAACTTTAATTGTGATATAAAATCATCTTTTTTAGCCCAGATTTATCGCAAGAGCAAAAAACTTCAACCTACAATAAAATCACACAAAAATGTGTCAATTAAGCACGTTGGAAGTAGTAACAATGAGAGATATGACAACAATAAAATACAACTATTATGAGCCTATCAAATTTTATGATAAAATGTTAAAGCTTAAAGATATGTTGCATGCTTGGTTTAAAAAAATGATATTTATATGTATGATTTTTATAAAGTGATGAAAATATGAAACGTTTGAGGAGGTGAAGTAATTGTCACTATTATGATGATATGATGATATAAATGGGGATATCGTGAGAGAAAAAGCCCCAGATGGAGCTCATTTACTGGAGAAGGCCCCATAGAGAGCCCGACGATCGTATTTTCATTTGATGATGATAGTCCAAGGTTCAGTTGACGGGTGAGAGTGTCGTTGATATCACCGCCGCGCCGTACTGTGGTTACATGTAAATGGATCCATCGACCTTATGATGAAACGAAAGTCACAATTAACGATCCAAATTCAATAAAAGGAAACGTATATGCTTATGAAGAAAAGGAAATGTTTATGATGAAATGATATATGATATGAAATGATGAAAGGAAAAATGTTTATGTTTATGCACGTTCATGAAATGTTATTTTAAGTAAGAGTAATTTCACTGTTACATGCGATTGTATATGTATTATTTGTTATAAAGATTATGGTTTGCTGAGTCTTTAGACTCACTAGGTATGATGGATGCAGGTGAGCATGATATTAATGTTGAAGGAGATTTTGATGGTTAATCTTGTTGGACTGAAGGTGCACACAACCCGAGGACCAGCTGTATATTTTTTCGTATTATGATTATGATTTACGTTAAAGATTTTTACGACTTTATATGATTTGAGGGGTTTTGGAGAGGATGCTAGAGTTAGGGTGATTTTGAAATATTGCTAAGTTTAGGTTTGGTAATCACGTGACGATTTTATGTTTTGAACTCTTTCCTTTGAATTTTCAAATATAATTGATTGTTTTATTTTAATATGGTGTCAAAGTATTTTAAAGTATATATATTTGTATCGGTCGAATAGATGGACATAAAAATAAATTCTAGTATTTTTTAAGAAAAAAGATTAGTAGACGTTTCAGAATAAGTTGAACTCGAATATTGTGGGAGTTTGAGTTTGATTTCGTCATAAATTCAATACATCATTGAACAACTCAAAATATAAATTTCTTATTTTTTTTAATTTTTAAATTAATAGAAATTCATTATACTCTATTCAAAATATTATTATTATCTTCTAAAATAGCTTAGTTGTCAAATTTATCAATTTCAAATAATTTACTGTAAACGTTTAATAAATAATATTAAGATTTTATATTCCAATTTATTTGATTAATGATAAGCTTATTAATTCTCTTGATTATAAATAATTATTTAATTAATTTTTCAGATATGTCAATGTAACAATGCCATGATATAAGATTTAGATAATTTTTTACATAATTTATTATGCTATTTTTCAAAAGAATATTTCAACATAATATATACAAATTTATTCAAATTTGCAATCGACTTAGTGGTGAAAGTTCATAGTATTTTAATATGTTCAGTCCTTTTAAATGAATTAATTGATATGTTTTTTTTTTTTAGTTTTTGTAGAACATTTAATTTTTCGTGATATAGGAATTTTTTCAGTTGTATTAAAAATTCAGCAGTTCGAGATATTCAATAGACACTATGTTCAGCAGACCCCATACGAACCACATACACACATATCTAATGATTTACCAAGGACTACCAATGAAGTATTAATTTAGCAAATCAAATATCAAGGAATGTTCAATACACTATTTAGAGAGCTTATTCTGGGAGTCGGTCAAGCATTAATTTTCGTCTAATTTTTTTGAATGAGAACGATTGACATATGACATGATATACGATTATATTTATGGCCTTAATATATTAGTAAAATTTCCTTGATTTACTTCGTATATTCAATGAAAACATAATTTATAGCTATTCAGATTGTAACATTATAAGATCTTCTATAAAAAGCCAATTCGTAGTTCAACAAACTTACTACACTATCATACAATTCAGAAGCTTTGATGAAAATATGTAAGGCCCTAGAGTATATTATCCGGTAATTTGAAATAAATAAAATAATTATTGAGTTGTAAATTAAAATAACTATTTATGCAAAATAATTTTTGAAGATGTGTTAAAATATGTATTTTACAATATCGGAGAACTAAACGATATAAAATACATATAGAGTTCAAATAAAACATGAGATTAATTAGAGGTAAAACCGGGATAATTATGGCCAAGTTAGTATTTTTAGTAACAAAATACACACAATACATATTTGCATACACCTACCAAAAAGGGGAGAAGAAGAGAACAAGTCAACCGGCAAAACCAAGCTCTCAACTCTTCCCAAATCTATGTAGCCCGTCTTCCTCCTCCCTTCCATTTCCCGACCATCGCACGCCATTCAGCCATCAGAGATCGAGGCGGCAGCTCCACAACCTCTTCCTCTAGCTCATGCGCCCTATTCCTGGTTTGAATTGAGGAAGAACATCGCTGGTTCTAGGCCTGTGTGCGAGCTCGGTTCTATGTGAACTTGTGTTCATTTGGAGGTGAGATCTTGGCTTAGTTTCTTGAGTTTTTGGTAAGGATTTGAAGCTTAGTATGTCAGTTGGTTTTTCCCCTGAATTCCAGCCCCTTTTCTGAAGTTTTCTAGCTATTTTCAACTCGGTTTCTGGCGTGGGAATAGTGTTTCCGACGTATTCTCCGGCGAGTAGCAATATCGGACCGCTAGCGACTAGTTTATAATTCGATCTTGGTAATTTTTGGATTCTGATACCCATGTAAAGGCCTGGGCCCAATTGGAAAGCCCATAATAGAGGTCAGCTTCCCGGGCACTTCACTTCTTCCCGGACACTTCTCTTCTTCCCGGGCAGTTATCGTAGCCCGGGCTCTTATACAAGCACCCGGGTAACCGACCACCCGAGCCACCTCGAGAATTGAACCACACTCGAGTATGATTGATACAGGCCGTCTAATCTGTCAGAACAACTTGAGCTTGGAGTGTCCTAGAAGTTATCAGAAGCTAGGGTATAAGCAATCGACTTGCCATACTTAGTAAGTGGCACTGGAATCAAGGTACCTACCTCATTTTCTACTATAAATAGCAGGTATTAATGTCATTTACAGATTCTAAAATCTTTAAAACTCTCAAGAATTATACATGTTTTCCCCAGAATATTGCTCGTGTTCATCTTTAACCTGCTGACTTAAGTATCGGAGTGGCTACGCCGGACACTTCTCTGGCGCCCATTCACGAGTTCTTTTCTTGTTTGCAGGTGCTGTTGAAGCCATTATCTTCAATCAAATTCCCCAAACATTATAAATTGTTGATTTGATCCGTTGGAGCTCCCGACCCGGCTCATCTCATTTCAGCGAGATCACTTCATTGGCGCCGTCTATGGGAACTATTGAGATTAAGGCGTTGATATGGCTAATACTAGAAGAACTAACCAGGACAATTCGCAGGCCCCTGGAGGTGGTGCGTATACTTCTGAACAAGGTGGTGTTCCTCCCAGGGGACCCAACCCTATTACTCTGTCTCAGGAAGAATTGGCTAGACTTATAGCTGAAGCAGTCGAGAAAGCTCTGGCCAGGAGAGAAACTTCTCATCAAGCCACACTATCAGGAGGGGGGCAGGAAAATGAGCATGAGCAAGAGCAAGAGTTGAGGGACGAGGAGGTGAGAGGAGAGGATGAGAAGTCTAGTGCTGGATCCAAATCACCTACCGTGGCTGAGGAGCTGTTGGAACTAAGACAGAAAATGAAACTTCTAGAAGGGCAGTTGGAGAGCCGTAGTATTTCTCGGGCGATTACTAAGGGTTGCCCGTTTGCTGATATCATTGTCCGAGAACCTCTTCCCGGGAACTTCAAATCCGCCAAAGTAAAAGATTACAATGGCAATGCGGATCCTGAGAAGCACCTAGCCAGGTTTGAAAACATGGCCATGTTACACTGCTACACCGATCGAATCAAGTGTAAAGTGTTCCTCACCACTTTGGTGGACTCAGCTCAAAGGTGGTTTGAGGGACTGGCCCCTCAGAGTATTAATTCATTTAAAGACTTCCAAAAGGTATTCCTACACCACTTCAGTAGTAGCAAGAAATACAAGAAGACTGCTTTTAGTATTTTCGAAGTTAAGCAGAGCCCGGATGAAAGTTTGAGGGCTTATATCAAAAGATTTAATAGAGTGGCTTTGGATGTACCTACCTGCGCTACTGAAACAAAAACTACGGCATTCACACAAGGCTTGAGGGAGGGTGAATTTTTCAAGTCTTTGACCAAAAAAGTACCCGGGGATTTCGAGGATTTATTATCCCGGGCAGAAAAATACATCAACATGGAGGAAGCCCAGAAGCAGAAGAGGGAAGCCGTAAGGAAAGAAAGAGGAGACCGGGTAGCTAGGCCCGAGGAGAAAGGACAGAGAAGGAATAATCCAGGACACTTCTCTCATCACGTGCCTCTTAAGATTGCCCGGGACAGAGAGGTCCAGGAGTGCAGTAGGGATCTGGCCCCGGACCATCAATTATCCCGGCCTGAAAAAAGAGGATTTTGTACTCTCCATAAGGTGTGTTATCACAACACCGAGGATTGCAAAACATTGAAGGGAAACTATTCCTCCTCTTCCGCCCCGGAGCAAAGTCAAGCCAATAAGAGGCCGAGATTGCCATGGACATCTCCACAGCCAGGGTCCAACGCTCGGGGAGGAGGTATGAGGAATGTACCGAGAGAAGAGCCCGGGAGGAGAAGAGAGCCCGAGCTTGAGACAAAAAAGAATTCACCCCCTGCTATGGGGTTGATAAAAATGATATCAGGAGGCTCTACTGATGGAGACTCCAACCGGGCAAGGAAGTCGAGGAGTAGGAGGGAGTGTATGGAGGTAGAGGGAATGAGGAGGAGCGAGGCGGTCATCAGTTTTGGCCCAGAGGATTTGAAGGGGGTGAATCTACCCCACAATGATGCCCTGGTTATCCAAGCCCGAGTGGCAAATTATGACATTCTGAGAGTCTTTGTTGACTCGGGCAGTTCTGTAAATGTAATTTTTAAAGATGCCTTTGTGCAGATTGACTTGGAGGGTTATCATTTGGAAGCCGTGGAAACTGCTCTCTTTAGCTTTGCTGGCCATGTGGTTTACCCGGAAGGGGAGATTGTCTTACCACTAACCCTGGGCTCCCAGGATCTCAAAAAAACGGTGATGACTTCTTTCACTGTGGTGGACTCCTCATCATCTTATAACATCATACTAGGGAGGCCGGCCATGAATGAGCTGAGGGCTGTGGCATCTACCTACCACCAAAAGATAAAGTTTCCTGTGGGAGCCCGGGTAGGAGAAGTCCGAGGAGACCAGCCCTCTTCCCGGAAATGCTATGTGGAATCAGTCCGGGCGGATCAGAACAAATCCAAGAGGGAAGGGAAGAAAGTGCTACTACTTAAATTATAATTCACCCAAGTGTAGGTTGTCTGCAAATAATATATTTCGTAAGTACGAGATCGATCCACAGAGAAGTTATTTTAAGTTTTAATTTATTAATTTATAGATTATCAAATGCAAGAACGAAGTGTACAAATTATAAATTTTGTCAAGGTTCGAGGATTTATTCTTGGTTTATGCAATATTGTTTAACTAAAAGTAAAACAAAGGGAACCACCATAAATAATGGTTCCAAAAAAATAAAAATATTTAAACACACACCTAATATAATATAGTTCCCACTATAGAAAATACCGTATTCACCGATATTTTATATATGGTACCTATTATTATATATATAACTATATAAATATATAATTGCATAAAATAAATGTTAAATCAAATCATTATATTTCATTTAAAACAACCGGCAGAGCCACGCTATTGCCTAAACGAAATATATGATTTAATAAGTTAGTTGCGGGAAAGTAAAAGTTAGTTGCAATGAAGTAAATGTTAGATGCGGAAAGTAAAAGTTGCGATAAAGTAAATGTTAGATTGTTAGATATCATAATATTTCATTTAGAACAAACAGCAGAGCCACGCTATCGTATAAATGAAATATATGATATAATTATATATATATATATATTTATTTATATATATATATATGTATAATATAACAATAATAATTGATGAAATATTTATTGTATCAAAATTAAACAACAAATCAAGATAACCACTTAAATGGTATCAAGAATTTGATGTAAATTGATAACAACAAATAATTCATATTTATACCTACAATAAAAAGAAATTAGCAAAATGAAAAGAAATAAAGAAAGAATATACAAAATATAAACAATCTTACTTCACCAAGAATTCATCATCTTCACCTTGACATAATAGATTTAGCTTTCCATGAACTTACTTTTGATCAACACTAAAAACATCACTCATAATTTGAAAAAAGAAAAATATATTGGAACTTAGAACTTTTATACTCACTCACACTATATTTTACAATGAGATAGAATGATTTTCAAGCTAGCACAAGACCTCTATTTATAGGCCAAATGAGAGAAAGTGTCAAAAATTCTATTAATGCAATGTAGTTGTAATAGTAGTCTTTGTCTCCTCCAACTTCAATTCCATGCCCCTTCTTTCAATGCTTTGTTCCACGACTTTAATCACCGAATTTGACTCAGCTCAAAACAGTAAACATGTGGGGAATTGTCTCTAGATGAATTTTGCCACTTGGTTCACCTCATTTGATTAAATATTAAAATAGTTATGATTTTTTTACTATATGCTGGTCATGGTGAAAGTAAATTTGTTCTCCTTTTCATATTTTCACAATTTGATCATCTTAACCAATTTTTTAGGCAATCATGTCTTCTGTAAAGTTGTAGATAATTTCTCAAGGATTTCAAAAATATTTGAATCACCTCCATTTGAATTTTCTAGCTTGAGTTATCATTATTTTACCAACACGGAAAAAACCTGAAAATAAAACACATTTAGTAAGACATTTAAATATAAACACACAATACTAAAATAAAATAATTTTATAATTTTAATGAAACTTAAATTTCAAAATATAGGTTTTAACATATAATAAATTATTAATTTTAAGTTTTATCACAAATCTAGAATGGATGAAGTTGGAGGAAGAGTGGTGGAGAAAGGAGAGGTGCATTTTGTCGCAGAGGAAGAGCAGGAGATGATAGAAGTCGGACCAGGCCAACAAATCCGGGTGGCTCGGGACCTCAGTGCATCCACCCGGGTTAGTTTGATTAACTGTTTAAAAGCTAATATTCATATGTTTGCCTGGTCCCAACAGGAGTTGACAGGGATCTCTCCCCTGATATCGGAGCACCAACTGAATATTCTCCCGGGATCTCACCCGATAAAACAAAAGAAAAGACACTTTGGTCCTGAAAAAGACAGAGTTATTGATGAGCAAGTAAAAGAGCTTCTGAAGGCTGGCCACATTCGGGAAATTCAATTCCCTACATGGCTCTCGAATGTGGTATTAGTGCCCAAATCTACCGGGAAGTGACGCATGTGTGTAGACTTCCGCGATCTTAATAAAGCTTGTCCCAAGGATCATTATCCTCTGCCCCGTATTGATCAATCGGTGGATTATACCTCGGGCTTCGAATTGCTGAGTTTCATGGACGCATATCAGGGGTATCATCAAATCCCCCAGGCCAAAAGTGATCAGGATAAAGCCAGCTTCATCACCTCGCGAGGTACATTCTGTTATATTGTAATGCCTTTCGGGTTAAAGAATGCAGGCGCTACTTACCAGCGTCTGATGAACAAAGTCTTCGAGAAGCAACTGGGACGAAACGTGGAAGTTTATGTGGATGATATCCTGGGCAAGACCCGGGAGGTTGCCAGCTTTATTGATGATCTAGAAAAAACCTTTGCCACTCTCGTACATTACGGAATCAAGCTTAACCCAGCCAAGTGCATTTTTGGCGTAAAGAGTGGAAAATTCTTGGGATTCATAGTGACAGATCGGGAGATTGAGGTGAATCCGGAGAAAGTCAAATCCGTGCTGTGCATGCCATCTCCTCGATCTGTCAAAGAGGTACAGAAGCTGACCGAGAGGATTGCTTCCCTCTCTCGATTTATTTCCCGATCAGCACACAGAAGTTATCCTTTCTTTCAAGTCTTGAGGAAGGCCCAACAATTTGGATGGGATGATAAATGTGAACAGGCCTTCCAGGATTTGAAGATTCATCTTGCTGAACTCCCGATGTTGGTAAAGCCTGAGCCCGGGGAAAAATTGTTTGTTTATCTCTCTACTACAGAGTATGCTGTCAGTTCAGTATTGATAAAAGAAGAAGGCTCTGACCAAAAGTCTGTATATTATGTCAGTCATGCTCTGAGAGGCCCCGAGCTCCGGTACAGCGAAGTAGAAAAAATTGCCCTGGCCTTGGTTGTGACCGCCCGGAAGCTGCGACCATACTTCTTGTCTCATCAAATCATAGTACTCACTAATAGCCCTTTGGGGAGAATTATGACTCACTCAGAGGTGGCCGGGCGGATGATTAAGTGGGCGGTGGAGTTAGGGGAGTATGATATTGAGTACAAACCCCGGGTGGCCATCAAAGCACAAGCTTTGTCAGATTTTTTATCCGAGATGGCCCAGCCCGATGAAGAAGAAGTATGAAGAGTGTTCGTGGATGGGGCATCTAGCCTTGCGGGGTGTGGAGTAGGTGTTGTGATAGTATCCCCCACAGGAGAGAGGATTAAATTAGCAGTAAGAATTGATTCCCGAGTAACTAATAGCGAGGCCAAGTATGAAGCTGTCCTCGCTGGTATCCGAGCAGCACAGGAGATCGTTCCCGGGTTATCCTCTATTCCGATTCGCAATTGATCACTCAACAAATAAAGGGTGTTTATGAGGCCAAGGATGACAGGATGCTAAAATACTTACAGCTCATAAAAACCCAGGCAAAGGCCTTTGTGGATTGGGGTATTGAACAAATACCCCGGGAGGAGAATGGAGAGGCGGATGCTCTGGCAAAAATGGCTGCTTCTTTATCTGAGGTCAGCACCCGGGAAGTGTTACATGTTTCTCGTTTAATCCTCTCTACAGATGAAGAGGCATTGCCAGCACCAGAGGACTCCTGGATGACATCCTTGATCAAATTCATTACAGTAGGAGAACTACCCAAAGACAAAATGCAGGCTCAGAAAATCAAGAGACAAGCTCCCAGGTTTGTTCTCTTGAACAATGTCTTGTACAGAAGATCATTCCAGGGACCTTTATTAAAATGCTTATCTGAGGGAGAAGTGGATTATGTCCTCCGGGAAATTCATGAAGTGTGTTGTGCTGAGCATCTCGGAGGAACAACTTTGACCCGGAAGACGATGCTCGCCGGGTTTTGTTGGCCAACTCTTAGCCAAGATTCTGCTCGAGTGGTCCAGGCTTGTGAAGGATGTCAACATCATTCAAACTTTCAGCACAGCCCGGCCACTCCTATGAAGCCTATTTGGGCACCTTGTCCTTTTGATCAATGGGGAATAGATATTGTGGGCCCTTTCCCGACTGCCCGGGCTCAGAAGAAATTCTTACTGGTGGCTGTGGATTACTTTTCCAAATGGGTAGAAGCCGAGCCATTGGCCAGGATCAGTGAACAGGAAGTGTTAAAGATTTTGTGTAAAAACATAGTATGCTGGTTCGGAATACCCAGAAGGCTGATTTCAGACAATGGACGACAATTCCAGGGAAGGGAGATTACATCTTGGCGCCAGGAAATGAAAATCACTTAGTCTTTTACCTCTGTTGCCTACCCTCAAGCTAATGGTCAAACAGAAGTTATCAATAGAATCATTGTACAAGCATTGAAAACCAGGCTACAAGGCAAAAGAAAAGACTGGGTGGAAGAATTACCCAGTGTTATCTGGGCGTACAGAACTACTCCTCGGACACCTACTCAAGAAACTCCTTTCAGCCTGGTGTATGGAGCCGAAGCAGTTTTAGCAGTAGAGATCGGACAAACTTCTTCCCGGTAGAATCTTACCCAGACAGTAATGATCAAAGTCGGGCTATAGAATTGGATTTGATAGAAGAGAAAAGAGATCGAGCAATGATTCGAATGGAAGCATACCGAGGTCGGGTCATGAAATCATACAACAAAAAGGTTCGAGTTCGAGATTTCCAAATAGGGGATTTAGTCATGAAAAAGTTAATCCTGCAGGGGATGTTGGGAAACTAGAAGCTCGGTGGGAAGGACATTATAAAATCATCCGGAAAGTAAGCTTGGGATCCTTTTATCTGGAAGATACCCAGGGACGCTCCCTCAAGAGACCTTGGAATGTATTTCATTTAAAGAAATATTATTCTTAACAGATATATTTATTTGAAGAATGATACAATGAAAAGATCTGATTTCTCAAGGAAAAGTGTTATGTATGTTGCCTATATATTAGCTCGGGAGATACAAAGCCCCGAATAATTAAAAAGCCCAGAGCACTACACCCTGGCTAGGGGAACCGCACCTCGACCATTCCCAAGTCCCGAGACATGTTCCCCGGCCCGAGGCTCCGTACCTTGGTTCTTAAAAAGCCCAGGGCACTACACCTGGCTCGGGGAACCACACCTCGACCATTCCCAAGTCCCGGGACATGCTCCCCGGCCCAAGGCTCCGTACCTTGGTTCATAAAAAGCCCAGGGCACTACACCCTGGCTTCGGAAACCACACCTCGACCATTCCCAAGTCCCGAGACATGCTCCCCGGCTCAGAAGTTATACACCCTGATAAAACAAGTTTGGATTTAAAGGATCTGCACGTTGGGTACTTATTGAAAGAATCTTCACTCAGGAATATATTTCATTAGCTTGATCCTTTGTTAAAAATCCCGTATATTATTGAGGAATAATGGAGGAAAAGAAAAAGAAAGTTTTTATGAATAAAAGCCCGGAGGCTGAAGATTACAAAAGAAAAAAAAAGAAAAGNATAATGGAGGAAAAGAAAAAGAAAGTTTTTATGAATAAAAGCCCGGAGGCTGAAGATTACAAAAGAAAAAAAGAAAAGAAAAAGAGATTACAATCCTAGTCTATGTTAACATGATCAGGCTCTGGCTGTTCTTCTTGAGATTCCTCTTTTCCTCCTCACCCTCCTTTGGAAGTGACAAAATAGCCCGGCCAAAGTCCGGGAAATCTCCCTTATCCTCAGGCAAAAGTCCGGCTTCTTCAAATTGCTCCCGGCACTTTTCAAAACCAGTCTTGAAAAAAGGATATGCCCGATCTTCAACGGCTTTCTTGAACTCGGGAGATTGAAGGAAGGAGGCCTGCCATTTCTCTTTATTATAATCAGCCAGGGCCAGGGAGGTTTCAGCTTTCTCTGCCCGTAACTGCTGTACCTCTACCTGCTCAGAGAGAGAATAGTTCCTCGACTCTAAGACAGATAGGGTGCCTCTCAGGTTTTCCTCCCAGATAGCACCTTCATTGAGGTCATCTTTAGCTTTGTCCAGGGCAGAGCGCAAGCCGGCCACTTCCTCCTCGTAAGTGGCTCGAGCCCGGGACAATTCCTCTTGCAATTTTGCTTGAGTATCTTGGAATTGCCGGGCTCGATTGCTGGAAATGGTGGCAGTAGCAACCTCCTCGAAAGCCGAGATCATCAGTTGAGCAGCCTGTTCAAAAGTATGTCAGTAAAGGATAAAAAATAATAAAGCAAGAAAAACGAGTAGAAAGGCTTACCGCCAAAAGTTTATTTGAGCCCTCAAAAATTTTGGCAGCAGGCCCGGAAATCTTCAAACAAGCATCCTCGAGAGGAGTACGGAGCTGTTTTAAGATCTTGAAACCTGCTGACGAGGACACCTCNTTTTCAAAACCAGTCTTGAAAAAAGGATATGCCCGATCTTCAACGGGTTTCTTGAACTCGGGAGATTGAAGAAATGAGGCCTGCCATTTCTCTTTATTATAATCAGCCAGGGCCAGGGAGGTTTCAGCTTTCTCTGCCCGTAACTGCTGTACCTCTACCTGCTCAGAGAGAGAATGGTTCCTCGACTCTAAGACAGATAGGGTGCCTCTCAGGTTTTCCTCCCAGATAGCACCTTCATTGAGGTCATCTTTAGCTTTGTCCAGGGCAGAGCGCAAGCCGGCCACTTCCTCCTCGTAAGTGGCTCGAGCCCGGGACAATTCCTCTTGCAATTTTGCTTGAGTATCTTGGAATTGCCGGGCTCGATTGCTGGAAATGGTGGCAGTAGCAGCAACCTCCTCGAAAGCCGAGATCATCAGTTGAGCAGCCTGTTCAAAAGTATGTCAGTAAAGGATAAAAAATAATAAAGCAAGAAAAACGAGTAGAAAGGCTTACCGCCAAAAGTTTATTTGAGCCCTCAAAAATTTTGGCAGCAGGCCCGGAAATCTTCAAACAAGCATCCTCGAGAGGAGTACGGAGCTGTTTTAAGATCTTGAAACTTGCTGACGAGGACACCTCCTCAAAAATATTAATCAGAGGGGGTTGCTCGGGGAGGAGGGATTGTTCAGAATTAAGAGACCCTTGGACGGGCTCTTTGGTGTGTTGTNGGAGGGGGAGGTATGCAACTGGTTGGCCGGGGGAGAGTGCTGACCTCCCTCCTGGTTATGCTCGACCAGGATCAATTCTGCGCTTGTGACAGCCTTGCGTTTCCTCTGGTGGAGGGGGACTTGATCTTCAGGATCCTCCCGGGAGTCAGTCACTTCGCCCCTTGGTTTGGTATTTACTCGGGCTGATTCATTTTCCCAGGCCGCCGCCTCCACGGTTGCTTGTTTTTTTCTTTCAGCAGCAGCCTTCTGGGCTGCTAGTTTTTTCTCCTTGGCAATTCTATCATCTTCCCACTTCTTGAGGAAAGCCTCTTGCATCTTGGAGGAATCTGCACAAGAAAAAAAGAATTAGTAAAGATTACAGAGTGCAGATAAATGATAAATTAAGGAGATATGAATAAAGAAAGTTACCGGGTTGAGGATCTGAGCCAGTCACCTCATCAATTATCCGATCTATTGGGTTTTCAGCCCGGACGCTCAACCCATAGGTAACCAAGTGCTCCTGGGAAATGAGGGAGGATGAAGAGAATTTTTGTCCCTCCACCAAGTCTTGGCTTCGGATGTAGAATTCCTCGAATTTATAAGCTCGGGGAAGGGCAGGTTGAGGAGGAAGATAGGGAAGAAACCCTGTTAGACAGGAGAGAGGGGCCGGGAGTTGTATAAAAAATATCTTCCTTTCCATCCTTTCTGGGAAGAAGGGATGGCATCAAGGAACCGGGCATTTAGCCGGGCAGAAAGAGAAAAGGCATTATCACCAAGCCTACAGATAAAATAGTAATGAAGAATAAGAGGGTTGATAACAAGGTTGTGCATTTGAAAAAGGACATAGGCTGAGGCCATAATCCGAAAAGAGTTGGGGTGAAATTTGTTGATAGGTACACCAAAGAATTTGGCGACCTCAATGTAAAAAGAGGGGATGGGGAAACGGAGACCATTTCTGACTTGGTCCCGGAAGAAAGTAAGATATCCGGGAGGAGGGCTATCTGCCCGATCGGAAGGTCCAGGAATAATAATGGGAAAGGAAGAAGGAATAGCCCCTAAAGTTCGGAGTTCTTCGTTCGCCCCCGAGCGCAGAGTGCCGCTCATTGAGGAGAACCAAGGAACTCCCGGGGCCTCAGTAGGATAAGAAGCCTGGGCTTTTCTCTTGCCCTTGTCCTTTTTAAGGACCCGGGAAGTGCAGGAAGAAGAGGGTTTAGTGTGTTGGGTTTTGAGTTTTTTGGAGATTTGGGGAAGGGGGCAACGACGAGGAGGAGAAGGGGAAGAATCGGAGCGCATCGCGGTGGACTCATAACCAGACGAGCCTCGCGCATTAGCTCCTGAGGTAGAGGAAGTGGAATTAGACATGATTTAAGAGAAGAACTTACGAGTTGGGGGAGAAGATACGTTGGAGGATCGTCGGAAATGAGGAATTTTGCACGTCGGAGCTTTGAGGAAAAATTTTGCAAGGGCTTCGCCAAGAGTTTGAATTTGAGAGTGATTTTTTTGAAATAGATGAGTTACTATATATAAAGTGAGGGAATTAATCCCCACCGTTGATCCAAGCACACGTAGACGATCAGGAAGCACCTCGGAAATTGTGCGGGTATACGAAGGGACACACGCAATTATTAAAGTGTCAGACTTATCGGCTCCTCGGGATGCAAAACGTTTCTGACCGTTGGAATGGAAGGGCACGCGTCATTATGACACCTCATCAATAAACCCGGGAGATATGAGGCCCCGGCACTTTATGTTAACCCCGGGAGATATGAGGCCCCGGCACTTTATGTTATCCCCGGGAGATATGAAGCCCCGGCACTTTATGTTAACCCCGGGAGATATGAGGCCCCGGCACTTTATGTTAACCCCGGGAGATATGAGGCCCCGACACTTTATGTTAACCCCGGGAGATATGAGGTCCCGGTACTTTATGTTAAGCCCGGGAGATGTAAGACCTCGATACTTTATTTTAAACAGGGGGGATATTAGGTGCTGGCGTTTCAGTTTGTCATTTATCAGTTATTATCAGTTGGTCTTATGGCAGTTATTATATTCAGTTCATGATATACACATCAACTGATGAAATTAGATTGTTGCAGCCAAGTAAAAAACAAGGATAAACAGAGAAACATTTTATTTATTAAAAGAAATGAGCAGAAAGTAATGGCATCCCTCCATTTGTTTACCAACTGGTTAAAATTCCGGTGGAAGTCTTGGCAAAGCTATCTGAATCTGCTATATTCTTCAGGATCTTCATCTCTTTTTTAAGCATCAGCATGTAGACACCTTCGTGAGTAAAGATGTCCACACTATCTGCAATATGGAGGCGCCGGTGATATTTCTTCATAAGAGCCACCTGCTCAGGAGTGGGATTTACCTCTACATACCGAGAAGATTCAAGCTCATACAGCCCTTCCCAGAATCGATGCACTTTATGGAAGACTTCATCCTCCAGTTCAATCTTTCGTTCCTCCAGAGCTGTTTTCATGAATCCCTCTGCCATATGAAAAGTCTTCGAACTACTTGAACCTGCCATTGTACTTCTCAGATAATTATTTGTTGTTGAGGGTTACTATATATAAGGGAAATGAGTCAATCTCCACCGTTGATCTCGATCAAATCGGATGATCAGAATGAGTCTAGGAAATGGTAACAGGTATGTGAAGGGACGCGTACGCATATCGATGCGTCAGACTTATCTGATTCTCGGAATACGAAACGATTTTTCGGCAGGAAGTTAATGCTAAACGCATGCGTCATAAATGATACCCTACGGACTTCCCAAGAATACTAAACGACACAGTACCTAAAGCCCGAGAGATGTGAGGCCCGATATCTCATCCTCAGCCCGAATTGTATCAGACCTCGGTATCTCATTTCATCTGTGGGATATTTGAACCCTCCGATGCTCTTACACTCCGAATTATGTTCCAACAAAAGCACAGATATGACTAATCGGGACAGCGAGTCAAGCTCTAGCCCGACTATTTTAGGGATGGGTGGTGATACCCCTGTAAAGGCCTGGGCCCAATTGGAAAGCCCAGAATAGAGGTCAGCTTCCCGGGCACTTCACTTCTTCCCGGACACTTCTCTTCTTCCCGGGCAGTTATCGTAGCCCGGGCTCTTATACAAGCACCCGGGTAACCGACCACCCGAGCCACCTCGAGAATTTAACCACACTCGAGTATGATTGATACAGGCCGTCTAATCTGTCAGAACAACTTGAGCTTGGAGTGTCCTAGAAGTCATCAGAAGCTAGGGTATGAGCAATCTACTTGCCATACTTAGTAGGTGGCACTGGAATCAAGGTACCTACCTCATTTTCTACTATAAATTGCAGGTATTAATGTCATTTACAGATTCTAAAATCTTTAAAACTCTCAAGCATTATACATATTTTCCCCAGAATATTGCTCGTGTTCATCTTTAACCTGCTGACTTAAGCATCGGAGTGGCTACGCCGGACACTTCTCCGACTTCCATTCATGAGTTCCTTCTTGTTTGCAGGTGCTGTTGAAGCCATTATCTTCAATCAAATTCCCCAAACATTATAAATTGTTGATTTGATCCGTTAGAGCTCCCGACCCGGCTCATCCCATTTCAGCGAGATCACTTCAGATTCAATTCCAGATTTTTCGGTGCATAAGTAGGCTGCTCGAAAGTGGAATTTTACCCGCTCCAATTTAAATTCGCTGTGTCAATTATTATGCATTGTATTGATGTATTTATCGGATATTTGTTGTAGGTTCGATCATTGGAATCCTTCAAGGTATAATTCGCCGAGCCTATTAATTATGGCGAATCTTTTTGTGTGATATTTGGAAGATATTATAGTTTGGATTATTATCGTTGGGATTAATATAAGGATTATCGAGTTCATAATGATTGGAATGCAAATAATGATGAATTGTGGAATTTTTCGGCTTATTTTAGGTTGAATAGAGTTCAGTTGGTCGTTCTTTAAGATCGTTTTCGTGGTATAGGTATGTTACAGCTTAGTAACATACAACAGTAAAACATAAATTATGTTTTAATTGTCATTATGTGTTGCTATGATTGTATATTTGATTGTTGACTGCTGTAAGTTGTTAAATGCATTCGTTGTGTTATATGTTTACATTGTGACATATTATTGGCATTTAACATAGGACATACTGTTTGACATTCATGTTGAGCCATATCGTTGTTGTTAGCCTATTGTTGATGTCCGTTGTTATCTGACACTGTTTTCATTTCAGGATTTTGGTGTGGTTGATAGGCCTATACACATGAGACTGTAGATGTAATTGAACAATCTCGTAGTTAGTGCAGCCTTTATGAGGTGAGCACTGGGATTGTGTTATCTAGTTTGTTTTGTTGTGCCATCATGTTGTATCATATCAGCTATATGGAGGCCGAGTCAGGGATGTTATTCAGCACAGCCTGACATATCTCGCATACTTAGTAGGGCGATTTAGCTGCATGACGATGTAGCTGCCCTGAGTTATTGCTCGAGCATTATTCCAGTTGTTATCATACCGTTTATTGGTTCTTGTTATCTCGATTATCGTTGAGCCGTTCATGCATTGCATATTACACTTATTATATGATTATGCATGTTTTTTGTTTATTGTTATTGTTGAACTGTCTCATACCAGAATCATAACATCAGTTGTTTACTGGGGGCCTACTGTGGTTGCTTTTGGGCACCATGGTAGATCTCTCGAGTGGTTTTGCAGCACCAAGCGAAGATTCCGCTGGCGGAGCTCGTGGTTGAGGTTGGATTGTTTGGTCTTGGTTCGTTGGACTCTCCCGGCTAGTCTTTATAGTTGTTTTGGATTTTGTGTCATGTTTTATTATCCAGGGAGACGTCCTGTGTATCTGTATTGTTATTTGGATTGATTGCTGCTGGTGTGGATTTAATTTATGATGCTTGGGAGCCTTGCCGGCTTAGTTGAATTTCCGTCTGTGGTATTTATGTCTTGTGCCTGGCCGGCACTTGCATGAGATTGTTTATGATTATCGCGACGTCAGTCTTGAGTCATTTTACTATTTTCTGATACAAGAGTTTTTCGGGATGTCTTACTTACGGGGAGGTCATGCCGAGATTTTTCTAGGCCCTGAAGTCCGTTTTTAAAGTATTTTAAACCATTTTCCGCTGCAGAATTAAATCAAATCATTATTTCTTGATCGTTAATTGTCATTAGAGTAAATGAGCCTCACAAAATACTTGAAGCATGCTCTCAAAATCTTATCAGATCTCTTTACATATCATCTTGTGTTGTGTATTACTCACTGTAATCTTAGTATTTATTCTATCATTCATGAGTGTGTTTTGTAACTGAAAAAAAAAATTACTGTTTTAAAGTCAATACAAAGTTTTGAAGAAAAAGATATTAAGAGTTTTGGTAAGAAATGTTAAGTCCTACTGAAGTGGGTGTTTACATTAACCGTAAATATCAAAGTTTTTCGATGAAAACCTTCTAAAAACAGAAGAAGGGGAGATGTAGAATGCTTTTATCTTTCGAACTTTCAGAAACAATCATTGTGTTTTATTATTTAAATTATTGTTTTTGTATTGTACACAGTATGGATATACTCATTCCACGTTGAAATCAATTGTCTCTTGAAATTTAAAGGGTCAAGATCAGACTTCTGCTGCTAATATCAGTAGAAGGTCAGTTAAATTCAGAAGCGATTAAAACTGTGAGTTGTTTATTCACTCTCCACTAAAGCACATTCACCGATCCTAACAATTGGTATCGAGTTTTTTCGACTTCTGAACCTATATATATATTGAAGACACCTTTTAGAAAAATCCTCATGTTTTCCAAAGAAAATTATGAAGACCGAAAGATTAGAATTCAAGCTCATCTACCAGCCTATGACGATGACATGTGCTATGTTATTACTGATGGACCAATCAAAATCATGAAGGCCAATATCGCAATATCCGTTAGAGGTGGTGCACGACAGATGATAGAAAAGTTATGATAAGAATTGAATACTGATTAAAAAAAGAAAAATCATTTCATTGATTACTATATGCATTACTATTAATATAATAAAAGGAGTTAAATGAATCTGACAAACATATATACAAACATGACACGAGATTTTAAAACTAACGATGATATAACTTTTTATAATTAAAATCCATCATTTTAGATAAAATTCAAAATTTAAATCAGAGCCATTAATATTTTTTTTAGCTGAAAAACATTCAAAATCTGTTACTCGTGGGATTCTAATTATTCATCGAATTAAAAGTTACCCACGTGATAATTGAATTCAAAAGAGTCACTCATAGCAGCCACAATTGCGTCTACGTACATGACTCTGTCCAAGTACACGCACCTTCATGATATTTCACAATCATGGCTTAAGATTCATCATTCCTTTACGTTGGTTTGGGATTTGTTTATGGTCTGAGTGGCTGATCTATGTAATATAACATGGACAAATCTCCATGTACGCCTATGAATGAATTTAATATTGACAAAAACTTGTGTGAGACGGTCTCACGGGTCGTATTTGTGAGACGGATTTCTTATTTGGGTCATCCATGAAAAAGTATTACTTTTTATGCTAAACGTATTACTTTTTATTGTGAATATGGGTAGAGTTGACCCGTCTCACGGATTAAGATCCGTGAGACGGTCTCACATGAGACCCACTCATTTATATTAATCCGAAATTGCTAAAAATTAGGAATAATATATTTATATATATTATTTTAAAAATATGTGAATATTTTATTCAAATATATTATTTTAAAAAGAGTAGGTCTCTTGTGAGACGATCTCACAAATCTTTATCTGTGAAACGGATCAATCCTACCGATATTCACAACAAAAAGTAATACTCCTAGCATAAAAAATAATATTTTTTCATGGATGACTCAAATAAGATATCCTTCTCACAAAATACGATTCGTGAGACCGTCTCACACAAATTTTTGTTTTTTAAAAATATGTGTATATTTTATTCAATTCAAAATTGGTTGTATTTCATTCCACCTGTCATTTTAAAAAAAATGAAGCTTTCGACGTCACCAAATAATTTCAGAAATACCCTCCCTCACACGGACGACCATTTTCGTAATTTCATTCACCAAGTCGACAACTTGCATGGGTCACACATTTAAAATACAACAATTTTGTGTCAAAACAACTTAGCCAACCAATCAAGAAACCTCCCTCCACCATGGCCCCGGCGACCATCTCCACCGGAGCCGTCACCCCTCTCCTCCCGAAAAGAGACGTCAGTCCACGTAGAAGAGCGGTCCCGGGGGCGGTTTTCAACGTGTCGACGAGCATAATTGGCGCGGGGATCATGTCTATTCCGGCCACCCTCAAGGTCTTAGGAGTTATTCCGGCCTTTTTCATGATAGTCTTGATAGGAATTCTGGTGGACATATCGGTCGAATACATGCTGAGGTTTACGTATTCCGGAGAGTCAACGTCGTACGCCGGATTGATGAAAGAGTCTTTCGGCTGGGTCGGGTCAGTTGCGGTTCAGATTTGTGTGATGATCACGAATCTTGGATGCCTCATTATGTATCTTATAATCATTGGTAAGAATTTAAAGATATTTTAATTGATTTTAGTTTCGCTGTTCGGGAGCATGTAATAATCATGGACGTACAGCTTAGCAAGCACAGATTATTTTATAGATGTAAATACGACAATAGGTTTCTTGAGATGCCAACTTCTTGTATACTTTTATTATTATTTTTTTGAAAAAAATAATATAAATATAATCTGTAAATTTTTTAATCCGATGGGCCTGAATTACCAAGTTTTAGAGTAATTAAAGTAAATGTTCACGGTTGAGTGCCTTCTATAATCAAATATTATCATTAAGGTTGATATAATAGTCAATATTGGTCTAAAATAGATGGCAAATCATGTTTGGATCCATGGTAGCTATTGGAACCGTAGTATCTTATTAATCGCTAAGGCTAATGATGGATCTCATGGTTGATGCATGAGGGTGTCGGGTAGAGTTGTCAAAACGAGTTAGACTATTCGAATTGTTCAACCAACAGAGCAAAAAAGATCGGCCATAGTAATGTTCTAACTATCTATTTGGAAGTGGAGTGAAATGATTTAGTCCATTTGGATCTTGAATTAGGTCGGGTCTGGTCGGGTCAGATATCTATTTTTTTTAATTTTTATCTAAATTAGTTTTTGTATTTTATCTCCCTATTCTTATTTCTTTATCCTGATTTATAGATTTCTCTCCCCACCTTTCTTCTATGTGGATCTTAAGAAAATCATTTCTTCAAGAAATCTGAATAGCACAGACAAAAAATCATCAATAACTTGTGTTTCTTGTACCCACCTCCCTGGTATTTAATGAATTTGGCACTTAGCCATTTTGCAAGTAAATATCAAAACAAATCAAATCAAATCAATGAGAGGTGAATAAAAAATGGGTCAATAATTTCAAAGGGTTTGTTCCATCTTTAGTTATTTTATTCCTTATTAATCATTCTTTATAGGCAACTAAAAAGTTGCCTTTTTAAAGTTTGTTTTTTTAATTTTTTTGGCGTGTTGCCAGCACAATTCGCAACCCGACGTGAGTTGAATAAGACTGACGTTTACTCCGCCCGTCAATTGGCGGGTCTGAAAGGCAAAAGTTTATTCTACCTCGTCAATGGGCGGGCCAGCCGTCTCAGGGCGGGTTATTGTCTCGATTTGACATTTCTGAACAAGAATTTGCAGAGAAGTAGTTTGATTAGCTTAAATGTTCTTGAATGAATTATATCACTATTCTTTGATGTTCCATATGCATTGCAGTAGTAACTAATTCTTCTCCCCTCCCTTTCTAATGCACTAAAGTTGGTTATCTAGATTCTAGTCTCTAATTTCTTCACAATGATTCTTGCTTTTTCGCTTCTCTTTACTTTTATGGAATCTTTGTTATTTTTTGCATACAAAATTAGGAATTTCGGATGTACAAATTGTTGGATCTCGGTTTTCTACGTGCCCAAATGCAGCGGAAGTTTTAAAATTTTTATTTTATTTTGAAAACAANTAAGGACTAATGGTGTACAATCATAACCACGGACTTATCCTCTCGATGAATGATAACCACTTGGAAAGTCCGAGGGAGGGTTGTTCGGTATAATCATCATATGACTACCCATCTGTATGTTTGGACATCTCTATGCCCTTACCAAGAAACGCAGTACACAACATCACAGATGCTAGTCTCGAGCTCAAGCGACCTTTATCCATGTTTTAGGCGGCTGAATCGACTAGGAACGAATTTAGATCATACAGTGTTTACAAATGAGTTTCAACATCGAATTACGATTCATTTGTATTAAAGTATAATCAAGGTCTTTATCTATGTTTGAGATCATGGGTATACAGATAAAGAAATAACAAACCATGAAATAATGAATTATATTAAAATAAAGATTGTTCTTTACAACTGAGTCAATAAAATCCCTAGTCAACAGTTGACTTGCAGGGCATCTACTCTAACACAAATGTAAGTTGCCACTCTGCTCTTGTGCTCAATTTTCAATGTAGTGAATTCTTATTCCGTGCTTGTAGTTTTTGCTGGTGGTTTTTCACCAATCTACGGTTTTTCACCTAAATCTTGCTTCTTTTTTTTTGGGTTACATTATTGTTTCAAGTTTCATGATATTCGTAATGCAAGACTTGGGGTTTTTTCTGATTCGTGACATTTCTCCATGAATGACTAATTATGTTAAGGCCGATAATAATAATAATACTGTGAATAAAAAAGAAATCAAAGCTAGAAAATGATGATAATATTACCATAAGGAAAAAAATTCCAATGTTGATTATATTTGATCTTAACAATCTAATTGTCCTTATGATCAGGGGACGTACTCTCTGGTAAAGGGCCGGAGCATTTAGGAGTTTTGCGGGAATGGTTTGGCATTCATTGGTGGAATACGCGGGCTGTTGCTCTCCTCTGCATAGTTGTTTTTGTTATACTCCCACTCGTATTGTATCGTCGTGTAGGTTCGTATAAAGTTGAAGCTCTAGTCATATTTCTAGCATAATCGGTATTAGAAACTAAAGGGCTTCTTTCGTGTTGAATTATATTTGTGTTTGCAGAATCATTGTGGCTGAGTTCAGCAGTGTCGGTTTTCCTAGCAGTTCTGTTTGTTGGCATATGCTCAGCTATGGCGATTAGTGCGATAATTCGAGGTGAAATTAAGAGTCCAAGAATCCTACCCCAACTGGATAATGGAGCTTCCTTTTTCAATCTTTTCACAGCTGTTCCTGTCATTGTCACAGCTTTCACATTTCACTTCAATGGTAATAAAGATACAACTATTCTAGATCTGATATGGATCTGTTTGTTTATCTGTTTTCGGATGGAAGCATGTAATATATGTATGGAAGAAATGAGAAACGTGGTCTGTCTATATTTTTATATAAGTTTTGTATGTCTAGTTCGTTCACCATTTTAACTCCTACTAATGGATTTCATGCAGTTCACGCCATCGGAATCGAGCTCGGAAGACCTGCAGATATGATCCTTGCTGTGAAAATATCACTCATACTTTGTGCAGTCATCTACTTTGCCATTGGCATTTTTGGGTACCTTCTGTTCGGGGATTCGACCATGGATGACATACTCGTGAATTTCAATCAAACGTCTGCAGGTTCAACGATCAGCTCGTTGATGTGTGATTTAATACGACTAAGTTATGCACTCCATTTGGTTCTTGTGTTCCCTCTGCTGAACTTTTCACTAAGGGCAAATATTGACGAGTTTCTGTTCTCCAAAAGGCCTGTTTTGGCAGTGGATACCAAAAGATTCGTGTTCCTTAGTCTTGCCTTGTTAGTTGTGACCTACATTTTGGCCATAACGATTCCTAGTATTTCATATATTTTCCAGTTCATGGGGTCGACTTCAGCTGTCTGCCTTGCCTTCAATTTCCCCGGTGCAATCGCCTTAAGGTATCGAACCTATCACGATCTATAGAAACGCTGAAACACACCGTATTTAACGCATTCAACCCCCACTCCCCGAAAAAGGGTCTTTTCTATAGTTGTTTATCATGTTAGATCTAGGTGAAACACGAAGATAAAATCAGATGTAGCATAAAAAAACGACTAAAAACAGATTCTTTTTACCTTGAACAGAGACATTCATGGGATATCTTCAAGAAGAGACAAGATAATAGCAGTATCGATGATAGCTCTTGCAGTAGTTACAAGCAGCATAGCTATTTCTACCAATATATACAAGATGATTGTAAATAGTTCATAATATATGCTTTGTAATTTCTCCTTGGGTTTTAGTATTAGATAGGGTTTGATGAAGTTTGTGAAGTACGATGAACTTGTACTGTACGGACTTCAAAAAAAAATTTGAAAGGAGATTCGACAAAAGATAATGACGACTTGGTATCATCTAATGTCATTAAAAAGAGGCTTACAAGAGTTGTTTTGATTCCACAAGTAACATTCATTTTAAGGCTAATGAAGGCCTTAAAAGAGGGCTGTAATGGTCTTGAATGATAGTCTTTTCATCTCACCTCCACGAGCCTATAAATACAATGCAAGATGACCAAAAAGAAGACACAAAACATCTACAAATATTCTGAAAGTTTTAGTAGAAAGTTAGCAACATTTTCGAGCTCATTAGCTGCTATACTCAAGCCTTTTACCTATGTTCTACCCACATTTTGTCCCAAGTTTTGAGCTAAAGTTGCTGCTCAAAGTAATGTCACTATCCGAAATCCTTTCAATTTGTTCAAATTCCAGCAACGTGCCTCGGATTTGCAGCAACCAATCTTGTACAAATTCGAGCGGAATTCCTCCCACAAGTTCCTCATGTTTTAATCCAAATAAGAGAAAAGTAATTGGGTTTTTGCTATATCCTTACGTACACTTGCTTTTCATAAGTGTAGCACTCGATATATATATATAGACATACTTGTTCTTCGTAAGTATGTTCACATTTGCTTAAAGATACATTATGTATGTTTCTTGAAATTCGTTCGGCATGCTATATTCGTTCCTATTTGTTATGAATATCCTTGAACAATTTGTCGTTGGATATTAGATATAATAATCGAAAGCATGTTTGAAATATTTGAAATGCACTGTAATGATTCGAATTAGAAATGGCAAGGAAATTTCGATATTTGATATGTTTTGACCTTGATGCGGTGAGATATAATGACCGTTCATTTGGCCTCACCCCTTAGATGATTAAAATATAGAAGACTGATCAGTAAACCATGAAAATGAGATGATTTTCAGTGCTATGTTTGTATTTTTTTCGTATTCGATTCAACATGCTTATTATTGAAATTATGATGATATATTCATATAATTATAATCTTGATATTTGTTATGCATGATCGACCCCCATTTACTGAGTATTTCCCAAATACTCACCCCTTACATTCCCACCCCAGATAAGAATGAGGAACAAATTGAAGATAAAGAACAAAAATATTTTTGGGATCATGATGAAGCAAATCCAATTGAAGATCAGTCTTGTTATTTTGTCTTTTAGTTGTATTATCGTGTTTTACGCTTCCGCATTTCGTTTCAATCGTATTATAAAGACGATTATTGATTTATATAATAGACCGACTTTTGGCTATTTGATGTACTACGTGGCTTGTTGTTACATTAATTTAAATTGTTAAACAATGCCGACGACATGTCTCGGTTTCGGGGCGTGACATTTTAGTGGTATCAGAGCCGCTAGGTCCAAAATCTGGCTAGGATTTTCCTGACGTGCATAAATTACAAATAAAAAGGATATCAAAAGAAAAATCTAGTTATCAAGTAACTTAAGACTTTTTACAGCGCAAGGGGCGCTGGGGCGTTATAGTTTGACCGCCCTAGCGCGAAGGGTCTTGGAATCTGCAACTTTGGACAACGCAGGGGGCACTGGGGTGGCAGAGCTTGACCGCCCTAGCGCGGAGGGTTCTGGAAATTTGCGACCTTGGACAGCGTTTGGGGCACTTGGGCGGTATTATTTGGCCGCCCTAGCACGAAGCTCTCGGGTTCAGTCTTGTTTTTACCTCCTTTTCATAATCTAGCACATGAATAACATTTTCCAATTTCATTGCTATGCATGTTGAATTCTTTGAAGCTTGAATTCCCTATAAAAATTTCTGAACTTTTTATTCTTGGAAATTTTCACGAGAAATCCTACTGGGTGTCGAAATACTTTAAACAATCCGTTAATGTTGCTATCCATCTTATTATATTGTTCTAAGCCTTTCCATTTGTTTCTATTTCAGTAAATGGCTTCAAATTCTTCTATACCTCGCACTCGGACCACGGCTCGCATGAGTGTTATACCCGTCCCTGACAAAGATACTATCATTAAGGACCTCCGACCATCTGTCGCCCGAGAACAGAAAGACAACGGGAAACTGATTGCAACTCTACATACTCTGCAAGAAGAAAAACACGAGCTGGAGGAACAGAAAGCTCATCTCAAGGCTCTCTTGGAGCATACCTCTTTTATGGCAGTCCAACGACATCAGCATGATGCATTGATCATTTAAGAGCTGCAATATTCGGAGCAGCATCTGACTATGCATAACGAACACTTACAGAATCAGGTTCAACAACTTCAAGATGCCCTTATCACTTGGAACCTGAAATAGAACCAATAGAAGAGCTGATGGAAGACAAAGCAGTAGGAGATGGCGAGATTTTAGATGATTGAGGATTTAGTGTCGTGACTATTTGTAATAAGGAATTATAATTCATTTGCTTTCTCATGAATTTTCTTTCCTTTTGTGCTTCCTAAAACTTGGATTTGTATTGCTTTCCCTTTTAATTTGAATCAATAAAAAGTTTATTTGGTTTTATCAGTGGTCGATTTCATTTCATGTTTGACTCATTGATATATGTTAGCAAACAAATATCTTAGAAACTTGTACCTATGTAGGACATGGACGGAAGACCAGTACGAAACAACCACAACCCGGGCTACGAAAATCGCAACAACAACCGAAATAACACCGACAATGAAGATAATATACTTCCACCACCACAACCAAGAGCGGGCCTAAGTCAAGCCGAGTTAAGGGCCATAGCAACAATAGTGGCTACCAACATCCAAGGGTTGGGTAACATAAACGCCAATGGCAATCTTCCACCACCAGGACCTCCAGCACATGGGGTCAAGTACCATTATGAGTCTCTACGAAAGAATCGAACTCAAACATTCAAAGGAGACCCGGACCCGGAAGTTGCCCAAAGTTGGCTAAAAAATATCGAGACCCAACTCCGCTTACTAGAAATTCCCAACAAGTTCAAGGTGGATGTGGTAACACCATTTTTAGAGGAAAGAACATCCAAATGGTGGGAGACAGTCTCATTAGCTATGACAACAGATGGACCAATAACATGACAGTGGTTTCGAGAGGTATTCTTGAAACAGTACTACCCAGCTGAAGTGAGATTACATAAGCTGAGTGAGTTCGAAAATTTCGCTCAAACTATGGATATGTCTGTGGTGGAGTATACTTTAAAGTTCAACTCCATTGGAACCTATGCACCCACTATCATGGCTGATGATACCTTGAAAATGCATCGGTTCAAGCGTGGTCTGCGTAGCCGTATCCATTCAGCTTTAGCAGTTTACCAACCCACGAGCTTTGCTGATCTGATGGGCGCGACAATAAGAGCCGAGATAGACATCAAGCGTCGGGAGGACGAGAATAAGAATAAGCTATCTCTGACTGGGCAATCGTCTTAAGGGAAACATCCATTCAAAAGATCAAACCAATCCAGTGGATCATTCAAAGGCACTTCGTCTGCCATCTGCAATAACCGCCATTCTGGGGAATGCTGTAGGCATTCTGGTGCATGCTTCAATTGTGGGAAGTTGGAACATCGAATTGCTGATTGTCCAGAGCCTAAGAAAGGGACATGGTCAAATACTGATACTAACACCAAAAAGCCGAAGAAAAATAAGCCTAACACTCGTGTGTTTGCAATAACTCAGGAAGAGGCAGATGACTCAAACAAAGTCGTGGCAGGTACCATTCTAATCAATGAAATGTCAGCTTATGTATAGTTTGATTGTGGTGCCACTCATTCGTTCATATCTAAAAAGTTCACTAAGAAATTAATGCTTATACCCGAGATACTTGTCGAACCCTTTAGAGTAGCAACTCCCACTAGTAAGACAATTGAAATACATAAGGTGCACAGAGATTGTAAGATCTGTATCAATGAGCACCTATTTCAAGCTGAATTGATTCAATTAAACATAGTGGAGTTCGACGTCATTCTAGGAATGAATTGGCTATCAAAGAATCACGCATTTGTAGATTGCTGAATGAAGAACGTCAGACTAAGTGTTCCAAACCAAGAAAAAATTGTTTACTATGGCAAAGTCAAGAAACAAAAATCCTTACTATCTGCTTCCCAGACTTGGAAAGCCAGGAAGAGTGGAGAAGAAGTTTACCTAGCTATGATAAGCTTGGTAAAGAAAGGAACTACACATGTGCTAGAGAAGATTCCGGTAGTATAAGAATTTCCAGATGTCTTTCCTTAAGAACTCCCTGGCATAGTCCCTGACTGCGAAGTGGAATTTGATATTAATTTAGTACCCGATGCTACACCAATCTCAAAAGCACCGTACCGAATGGCTTCAGGAGAGTTGAAAGAACTCAAAGAACAACTTCAATAATTGTTGGATAAGAAGCAAATCCGACCAAGCGCATCTCCGTGGGGAGCTCATGTCCTATTTGTAAAGAAAAAGGACGGAAGCATGTGATTGTGTATTGATTACAAGGAACTGAATAAGATCACAATAAAGAATAAATACCCGCTTCCAAGGATAGATGACATGTTTGACCAACTCAAATGAGCTACAATATTTTCCAAGCTCGATTTAAGGTCAGACTATCACCAACTAAAGGTCAGAGCAGAAGATATTCCAAATACAACCTTCAAAACAAGGTATGGACACTATGAGTTCATGGTAATACCGTTCGGATCAACGAATGCTCCGGAAGCATTCATGAATCTCATGAATAGGGTGTTCAAACCGTTTCTTGACAAGTTTGTTGTGATATTCATCAATGATATTCTTGTATATTCATCAAGTGAGGAGGAACACAAAGAACATCTTCGTCTCACCCTTCAGAAGCTTAGAGAAAAGGAACTGTACGCCAAGGTAAAGAAATGCGAATTTTGGCTAAAGATAGTCACATTCTTGGGATACATAATATCAGCAGCAGGAGTATCTGTAGATCCTAAGAAGGTAGAAAAAATCATGGATTGGTCGAGGCCCAAGAGTGTGATAAAAATTTGAAGCTTATTGGGATTAGCGAGATATTATCGAAAATTTGTTGAAGGATTTTATTCAATAGCCATACCCCTCACTAAACTCACGCAAAAGAACTCTAAGTTTCAATGGAGTAAATAATGTGAGCGAAGCTTTGAGACCTTGAAGAAGAAACTTGCCTCTACTCCGGTATTGATATTGCCAACTGAAGGAAAAGACTTCACCATCTACAGCGGTGCTTCAAAAAGAGGTTTAGGATGTGTGCTCATGCAAGATGGGAGAGTAATTGCCTATGTTCAAGACAACTGAAACCATATGAACAAAACTATCCGACGCATGACCTCGAACTAGTTGCAGTGGTGTTCGCACTAAAAATATGGAGACATTATCTTTATGAAGCCAAGTGTGAGATTTTCACTGATCATCAAAGCCTCAAATATTTTTTCACTCAAAAAGAACTAAATATGCAGCAGAGACGATGGATTGAAATCCTGAAGGATTACGATTTGACGATAAGCTATCATCCGGGCAAGGAAAACAAGGTAGCTGACGCTTTGAGTCGGAAGGATATGGGCAAAGTAATCCTAGCGTCACTTTCAACACAACCATGCCTCCGAGAAACGATCAAGATAAGTCAAGATCGAGACTCCGCTTTGGTGAAACTGAAACAACAAACTGAAGAAGAAAAATCATCAGATCTCCAGACAGATGACAAAGGAGTTGTGTGGATGAAAAGACGATTGTGTGTACCTTACGTTGAAAATCTTCGACAAGAAGCGATGTCTGAGGCACACAAGTCAAAATTTCCAGTCCACCACGGCATTACCAAAATGTACAGATATTTGAAGAAAAGCTTCTGGTGAAGTGGAATGAAAAAGGACGTTGCAATGTTTGTCTCTAAGTGTCACGTGTGCCAACAAGTCATAGCTGAGCACCAAAGACTTGGATGACTTCTTTAACCTTTGGAAATCCCGGAATGGAAATGAGAACATATTTCCATGGACTTTGTAGTCGGTTTACCAAAGACTAGACAAAGTCATGATGGTATATGGGTAATCGTAGATAAACTTGCGAAATATGTGCATTTCTTACCTGTCTGCATGAGCTATAATCTGGATAAACTGGCCACCTTATACATGAATAATATCATACGATTACATGGAGTTCAAGCTAGCATACTATCAGATAGAGATCCTAGGTTTGTATCCCGTTTTTGGAAGAGCTTTCAACAAGATATGGGGACTAAAGTTACTCTTAGTACGGCTTATCACCCTGAAACTGATGACCAAACTGAGAGGACAATTCAAACTCTTGAGGATATGCTGAGAGCATGTGCTCTAGACTTCAGTGGTAATTGGAGTGAATATCTGCTCTTAATTGAGTTCGCTTACAATAATAGTTATCACAACATAGGAATGGCACCGTACGAAGCTCTGTATGGACGAAAGTATCGATCACCACTATATTGGGATGAAGTAGGAGAAAAAGCCATCGTTGGACCCGAGCTGATCCAAGAAACAGTGGATAAAGTTGCTATGATCAAGTAGAGACTAAAAACTGCACAAGATCGACAGAATAGCTGGCTGACCGGAAAAAAGACCTGTGGAATTTGAAGTGGGCGAAAAAGCATATGTGAAAGTGTCACCCATGAAAGGTGTGATGCGGTTCAATAAAACTGAGAAATTGAATCCTAGATATGTCGGACCTTTTGAAATTCTTGTGAAAGTGGGAACTCTTGGTTATAAATTAGCACTGCCACTCGACATGTCAATAATTCACGATGTATTACACGTTTCGCAACTAAGAAGATATGTTCCAGATTCAAGTCATATTCTAGAAGCGAGACAATTAATAATCGAAGGAAAACTGAATAAGGAACTAAAGTATGAAGAAATTCCAATTCAAATAGTAGATATCAAAGATCAAGTACTAAGACGTCGAACCATTCCATATGTCAAAGTACAATGGTCTAATCACATCGAAAAAGAAGCTACTTGGGAGTTGGAAGAAAAGATACGAGAACAATACCCTTATCAACAAAAGATAATGACAACTTGGTATCATCTAATGTCATTAAAAAAGGGCATTCAAGAGTTGTTTTGACTCCACAAGTAACAACCATTTTAAGGCTAATGAAGGCCTTAAAAGAGGGCTGTAATGGCCTTGAATGACAGCCTTTTCATCACACCTCCATGAGCCTATAAATACCCAGCAAGATGACCAAAAAGAAGACACAAAACATCCACAAATATTCAGAAAGTTTTAGCAGAAAGTTAGCCACATTTTCGAGCTCCCTAGTTGCTATTCTCAAGCCTTGGTTTACCTCAGTCTTACCCACATTTTGTCCCAAGTTTTGAGCTAAAATTGCTGCTCAAAGTACTGCCACTATCCGAAATCCCTTCAACTTGTTCGAAATTCTAGCAACGTGCCTCGGATTTGCAACAACTAAGTCTTGTACAAGTTCGAGCGGAATTCTTAGAGGTAACATAATGATACTCAATAGGAACCAATGTATAAATAATTATAATTGTTCTACTTCTATAACATCAACAAATATCTCATAAAATTGAACATGGACAACATGAGTGCAGTGGTGTAGAAATTTGAACTCGATCAAGTAATGCAAGCCCCCTAGAGTTTTTCTGGTAATTTTTAAATAAAAATGGTTTTTTTTGTTGAAATTATGGGATATATTTTGACAAATTTCTTGATGGGATATTTAGGTTGGCGGAGTTGTTAATATTGTGAGCACTAGTTTGTGAAATTTTGAATTATGGTGGCAAAATGTATGGGAATGAGAATGATTGTGTTTATGGATTATCGTAGTTGATTTGGGAATTTGGTTTTGAGCCCATAAGTGTGCGGTGTCAAACGCTTTTGTGTCTGATTTTTTAAAATTTTACATGGCCTCGAGAAAAAAACAAAAACTCGCTTCATCCTCCGTTGGTTATGATAAACTTCAATTTTGGTGCGTTGAAGCCTCATACAATTACATGTAATTCCTCTGTAAGAATTTGGTTAAAGAGCGTGGCATAGATTTGTCGTCAGCCCAAGACACTCCTCTTCTGTTAGCTGTGCAAAAGCTCGGGGTTGGGAAGAGCTTATCAAGCCTCCGACGGATGTGTTCGTTCCGTTGATCCAGGAGTTCTACACCAATCTGAAGGAGCGGCATAAGAATTTCCAAGTCTGGGTAAAGGGAAAATGGTTACATTCTGGTCATGGAACTCATGATTTTTAGTGATACTATCACAAGTTGGAAGTCCTTGTATTTTTGGAGACTATAGCCATATCTCTTGAGAACCATATATGGGGAAAATACATCATAAGGACTAAGAGTTCTCTCTTGTCTCGACTTCGAATTTACTAACATAGTTTCTTGAGTCTTGTTAAACTACAAAAAAAAAAAAAAAGACCGTCGCTAAAGCCGTCGCCTAAAGGGTTAGGCGACGATTTTAGCGACGATTTGGTGGTCCGTAACCGGAGGTCTCGTCGCCTTCTATCAGTGACGGTTTCTCAATAACCGTTACAAATTAGCGACGGTTTTGTTGAAAAATACCGTCGCTAATAACTAAACCGTCGCTAATTTAGCGACGGTTATATGCATACCATCATTAATTTAAGCGACGGTTTAACTTAATCGTCGCTAATTTAAGCGACGGTTTTTAACAAAGCCGTCGCTATATTAAGCGACGGTTTTTGAAAAAAGCGTAGCTTAATGAAGCAACGGTTTTTAATCAACTTAACTTAATTATCTAGTTAAAAAAAAAAACTCATGCATGATTTATAAAATAAATAATCTACTACGCTAAAATTCATAAATAAAATTGAAGGATCGAGTGTGCTAGTGCCTTCGAAGGCATTTCGAACACTATATTCTCCAATGAGCTGCAATAGCTCGTGTTCTAAGAATATTAACACCGATGAATTAAATCGAGTTTGGTTTAAAACCAAGCGTAAGAAACTCGAAGTAATCTTTCATGAAGAAGAATGTTAATTAAAAAATATTTTAGCTTATGTAAACTGAATAACCGAAGAAAGACAGATTAGTTTTTGCATTCTTAAGTTCAGTTATGGTGACAACTGAACTGACAAATGTGCTAACTGATCGAAACAATTTTAAAACAGTAGTTAATCAGTTAAATACACAAGATATGTTTATGGATGTTCGAAGATTTCAACTGCTCCTACGTCACCCCTTCTACCACCACGGGTAGGTTTCACTAGAAGACTTTGATTTATCCAACACTTTGTACAAACCCACTCAGCTAGGACTTACACTACTGCCTAAATTGAACTCCTAGCTACGACTGAAGGCAGCACCTTCCAACCAACACTTCTTTAACGTCTGTGTGTCAAAGACTACATACACAAGCTTTACGTCTTTGTGCAAGACGGCATTTGAGTGGATTTGAGAGTGAGTGTGTGTGTGGGAACTGAACAAGAATGTTCTCACACACCGAGGGAAAGTGGCTTTTAAACTAAGCTGATGCAATGATGAAGACTTCCCTCTGGGCTTTAAGTGCTTCTGAAAGCTGATATGCAACTGAGTGTGCCTTTTTGCTGTTTTTTTTCTCAACTCTTTTCACTCTTGTATATATCTTTTGTTTGAGTCTTCACTGATCTTCTCTTTAAATAGACGGAAAAAGCTGATCGTAAAGTGAGACTCAATTATTGTATCCGTTGTATTTGAATCGGCTCTTTGGACTTTGTGCTTCGACTTTTGACTGCCCTTCTGGAGCGTTTTCTCTTTAATGCTCTGATGCAACGTCCATTATTGTCCTTTGACTGGACAATGGCTTTGTACCTTCTCTCACAGCTGGAATCCATTTACTGTAAGCTTGTCTTGATCTGAAACTGAAAGATTCTGACTGATTCTTTGAACTGGTCAGCTGGACTGATCTTCAGTTGGGTTAGTGAAATCAGTTGACTCGTCAGTTGAACTGGTTAGCTGGTTTCTTCGTTAGTTGGACACATCATAGGCTGGCCAGGCTTTTGAGATCTTCCTGCTGAATCACCTATCAGTTTGGACAATCAACTGAACTGCTTGTTTGAAGAACCAGTTAGACTTATTTAGTCTCGGCAATCAGTTGGTTCAATCAGTTGGCATATCCGATGGCTTCAGGTTGTTTCGTAAACTGAGTAATTCAGTTTTAGCTGTCTGCGCACTAAGGTAGATTATTAGAAACAAAATAATAAGTTTTGTTAGCATCAAAATAAGATTGCGAACTTGAAAAATTCTAACAATCTCCCTCTTTTTGATGGTTACAAAACTTGAACAGTTAAGCGCAATATATTCAGTTCAAGGGTTAGTACATTCAAACATCGTTAAAAGATCCCCCTCAAGAACTGAATTAAAGAAGTTTTGAAAACCATTTTAGAGATAGAGGATAAGAAAAACTCTCCCTTGAAAACTGAATGGATAAATCTTAAATGTATTTAAAACACTTTTCAGTTGACAAAAAAGAAAGAATATTTTCTCAACAACTGAATTTACAAACTGATTGAAAAACGATTTTTCAGTTTGAGGATAAAGAAAAGCTCCCTATCAGAAACTGAATAAAGACCCGTATTGGAAAGATATTTATCTAGTCATTTAATCATTCAAGCGTCGTAGACAAAAGAACTGAGAATATCTATTCAATCACAACGAAACATAACACTAGGATGATGGTAAATGTGGGTAGGGTGATTCAAGCTTCTATTTTTGAATTTTGTACAGGGTGAGACGATGTAGAGACTTTCTCACCCATCGTTGATCATGGGTCTATGTTAGCGAGAAAGTGCATGTTGAGAAAAAGACGAAGAAATCATTAAGCCACAAAATCCAATTGTCGTTTCTTGATGGATGCAGATACGAGTTGTTAATGAAGGTGAGGAACATGCCACTTAAGAGACCTTCACCTTCCAGGAGTACTCCTCATACTCATGGTTCGCCGGAACAGCCGTGACGTGGCTGGAACGGCCGTTCCGGAACGGGAACGGTGACCGCTGTTCCAAAGTTCCAGGGCAAATCGGTGATTGTTTTGTAGCGCTGTTCTTCGTCTTTTTAGCGGCGATGCGGAACGGAACGGACGAGTGGAACGGGAAATTCGAATTTTCAACTTTCACATGGACATGATTTTTGTCTTTGTTGATGGAGAAGAAGATGATTGAAGTGGTGAGTTGGAAAGAGGATAGATCTTCAAGTACAGCTGATAGTTCTACTGTGTATCGTGGATTCAGATAATATAATCTTCGTGACAAAACACTATTACAAAAATCAGTCATCCTATTCTAATGATATTTCGTCATCTCAATCTAATCAATATCTCATTGGACAATCACGTCAATATCCAAAAGTTCGAAATCAATTTAATCCGGATACTATAATCGTCGTGACGGAACAATATTACAAAATCAGTCATCCCATTCTAATGATCTTTCGTCATCAAAATCTAATCAATATCCCTTTGGACAATCACGTCAATATCCAAATGTTCGAAATCAATTTAATCTACGAGATACTGATGAAGAATATAACAGTGATTTCGCTCCTCCGCGTCAGTCTTCATGGTATTAGCTTTGGTATGTTATAATTTTTAGTGTGTATTTCTTATTGTGCTATTATTGTAAAATAGTTTTGTATTGATATATTAATTTATAATAAATTCATATATTTTATTTTTTAGTATGATGTAATTTATATTTAAATTTTATTACCAAATTTTTGAATTTATTAATTTTTTTATACAAGCGTTCCGCAACCGTTCGGCAACATAACATTGGAACTGGAACGGTCCGCAACCGTTCCGGCGAACCATGCTCATACTCACCACCGATCCCTACCCTCTTTCACTTCGCACCTAAATCTACATGAGATGGTTACACTGATTGAGGAGAGCATGAGAAAGAAGAGATGTCAGTTTGATGCTTTATGCCTAGATTTATCAAAACGGGTCAAAATGGCCCGAAACCAGCCACAATCCGCCATTTGGGCGGGTTGGAATATTGACAATCTAACCCGCCTATTTGATGGGGATGGACGGGACGATAATCCGCTAATTTTTAGTCATATTTGGTAGGGAAGATCAGAAAGTTATCAGTTCAACCCAACCCAACCCAACCCGCCTATTTGGGTCGGCGAGATAAACTGACGACCTAGCCTATTTTGACAACTCTATTTTTGCCAGAATATAACTACATGGCGTACTCCGTTGATTGTAATTCCTCTTTGTTTCAAATGTTTACAACATGTGGGCTTAATATAGGACCTAATGCTCTTCAGTTTCTACAGCCGCCCACTTTTCCGTCCTACCAACCAGATGATGAGAACGAAGATCACAGATGGTCATTGCAGGTTTGTGCATTTCCTTTTAGTTTTTCACGATTTTGCGCATTGAGGGCACAACACATTATAAGTTTGGTGGGATAGTTTTTTCAATTTGTTTACTTTCATTGGTTCCTCTCTACCAGGGTTTTGCTTATCTGTTTGTTTTAGTCATAGATTTTGTTATATATATGTTTGCAAAATTTTCTAGATAACAATTGTGAGATTATTGAAAATATAAGGAGTCAGGCAATGAAAAAATAGTCAATCCCGTGATAAATTATGGTCTGAAAAATCTCTTTGTTTAACGTTCCCAGTTTGAAGCTTTGTTAACCTAAATGATAGAAAGAAAACCAAAAAAAATTAACATTGAATTTGATAACTAAGAATGAAATGATGTTTCACTTCAAATATTTGTTTTTTTGCCCAAACTCTATGTTTACAAAAATTTACGTTTTTCTGTACCTCAGCAATCTCAATGTTTTCTTAATAAATCTTAAAATATCGAGAGATGTAACTTCTAATCATTCAAAAATAACAAATTTGTGCAATATCTATGATTTTGAATGAAATATATAGCGATAAAAGGTTATGTAAACTTTGATTTATTCAAAAGATACATATATTTTTCTTCAGCAAAATATATAAAACATGGGAAGCAAAACTCCCCCATAGAGTCCTAGTTGTGTCGATTTGGTGCCTTCCTTGGGATGAAGATTTAATGTCTTCGAATTCTAGTATATGTAGAATAACTATATGTTTAATGAAAGAAAGATGAATGGAGAACTTCAAGATTTAGTTAGTTGCATTGTTTTATGGTATCTTGTCTCATGTATTACGTACATTTGCTTAACTAGCTTACCAATGTGACACTTGAACCTGCATGTCAGAAATTTATATATGCTTTTTTAATTTGAGGAGGATATTGTCACAATTGGATATCGAATTCAAGATCTTGTCCCAAACTTGGGATCTGGTTGCTAGATGAGCTACGCTTCATTGGTTGGTTTTTTTTTTAGATTGCTACATATAATCGGTTATTCACGTGCATGGATTTTTTAATTGAACTAATTATATTTATACTTCTATAAATTGAGCTACAAATTTATGGAAATATATTTTAATATTAGTTGGATGAAACAAAGGAAATATGTTTTTGTTCATTAATCAAAATAATTAGCCAATTAAGGGGATAGTCAAATTAATAATTTATTATATATTACACATTAAATGTGAAAACAAAACATCCCTTAGGGATTAAACAATGGGCCGAAACATGGTACATGAGCGAAGAAGATAAATTGGCTTGGTCCAATGAACAAAAGAGTACATTTTGGACAACCCAATTGAAAAAGTCATATTAAAATATTATTAGTTTATAAAAAATAACTCACAAATCAAACCTTTTAAAAATTAAAAATCAAATCCGATGTTTTCCAGAGAAGACTTTGACGACTGGAAAATCAGAATGCATGCTCATTTAGCTGCACAAGATGACAACATGTGGTATGTCATCATTCAAGGTCCCATGAAGATCCTAAAAGCAAATACAACAGTTGCCATTACTGATGGGGCACCTCATCGCATAGAAAAGTCAGAGAAGAATGGACAACTGAGGATAAGAGGAAAGCCAATCTAGACAATGTGGCAAATGATATCTTATACAAAATGCTGTATAAAGTCACTTTCAGTAAAATCAAAATGTGCAAAACTGCCAAAGAGATATGGGAGAAACTAATCCAAAAATATGGACGAGGCCATGAAGGTCGTGACTTTTTTCTGAAAGTGGAGAGGTTGAAGACGAAGAGATATACAATGAGTTGCCTTCAATCTCAAACAATTAATATCAATGAAACATATTACGTGAATATCATTAAAGCTTGCTGCTAAGTTTATAATATTATAATAATATAAATATGTATTATAATAATATTATTGTCATGAAGTTACATCATGTCAGCTAATTGATTGGAGCAATGTGGAAATTGCAATTGAATTCAGATAATAAATGGGATGGCGTGTATCGAATTTATTTATTTATTTTAAAAATGTGACCCACAATTGGAGACTTCGGTCAAATTTTTTAATTTTTAATGATTTATTATTTATTATTAATAATAAATTATTTGGAAATAGATTTTAACAGTTCCAAGTTCGACGTAATTTCTAATATATGTTTAGAAATTATTTTTGCATGTTAGATATAATCTCAAATATTATGGATAAGTGTTTGGTGTGTACATGCAAATTTAATATTATGTTTGCATTTATTCTTGAAATTTAAAATGCAAATAATATTGAAAAATAATTGATACATCAATATTCACATTATGTTCATATTAAATTATATTAAGTTATTTATAATTTGAAATGAGTCTATCAAGTAAGATGTGGATATAATAAAATAAAATATTTCAGATGTTCACAAATGAACAAATAATTTTTAATTTATCACTACTCTGATAAAAGAGAAAAACTGATGAGGAGTCCACATTTTCACGTAAATGTGATCCTCACTTTATCATTACTCTGATTGAAGAGAAAAACTGATGGGGAACATATTTGTTCATATTAAGTAAAAATGTGAATATAAAGTTATTTATTGAAAAATTTTGGCCTATAAATATTCACATAAATGTGGATAATTAAGTTGAATAATAATTATAAGGTGACGTAAAAAAACATGACCTGAGGGAGTTCTTCATAGATCGGTTTAAACTGTCTTGACTTGCCACTGGTCTCCCAGAGGAATGTTGCTCTGACTAGGAGTTAGGTATTTAAAGGGCCATAGCACTACCTATCTTTTCTGAGAGCACTCTTGAAAAATGTTGATTATGTTACTAAATAATTATTATATAAAATATTAAAGTAAAGCCAAAAATTTTTCCGGTGAACCGTATAAATTTATATAATTGAGAAATAGTCACAACATCCTTAATTATGAAAAATTCTGCATTAAGTGGATTTGGATCACATAATGGACATCAATTGTAATTAATTATATAAACATAATAAATTTTACCCCACAGGGATTTTTATTATATTTATATAACTAATTAGATTAAAATATCAAATTATATTTTTCTTAATCTACCCAGAGGAGTTAAGGAAAATATATTTTGATAGTTTTATCATAAAGTTACAGAAAAATCTTATTGAATTAAAATTTTAACCCACATGCAGATTTTATGTCACTTGACTTTTAAAACATGAATTACATTGATAAAAACATGATATTGTCTCAAAAATTTAAGCATATTAGATTTTATGCAGTTTTTCAATTTGTGAGTTTTTCTGATATGAAATGTGACATTCCCGGACTGAAGGGCGATAATTATAAAATATGGAAAGAAAGAATTCTTCTTCAATTAGGGTGGGTGGATATTGATTATGCTATACGGAAAGACAAACTATCTGCTATTACTGAAAACGACATTTCGGATGATGTTGATCTTTATGAAAAATGGAAGCGATCTAATCGAATCTGCGTATGTTCATAAAGACCAAAATCTCTGCTGGTATGCGTCGTTCTGTCGACCAGCATAACAATGTCAAAGAAATACTGAAGGCTATTGATGAACAGTTTCAGTTTTCAGATAAGGCACTTGCTAGCACCCTAATTATGGAATTTTCTTCATTAAGGCTCACCAGTGTGAGAGGTGTGCGAGAGCACATAATGAAAATGCGGGACATAGCGGCTCGGCTCAAGACACGTGAAGTGGAAATGTCTGAGACTTTTCTTGTGCACTATATTTTATGCACTCTTTCACAGCAATATGGACCATTCAAAATTTTCTACAACACACATAACGATAAATGGTTAATTAATGAATTAATGACCATGTTTGTTCAAAAGGAATGAAGGTTGTTGATGGAAACAAGTGATAATGTTTTTATGACTACACAAGAAAAGTATAAGAAGCAAGCCAAAGTCAAGGGAAAAGGGAAAAGAATAACTCCACCCCAAGCTGACATCAAAAAAGAAACCAAGTGTTTCTTCTGGAAAAAGACGGTACATATGAAGAAGGATTGCATTAAATTTAAGGACTGGCTTGAAAAGAAAGGTAATCTTACTTCATTTGTCTGTTATGAATCTAATATGGTTGATATAATTTATAACACATGGTGGATTGATTCTGGTTCTACAATCCATGTTACAAATACCTTGCATGGTATGTAAAACCTAATGAAGCCAATAGAAAATGAGCGGAGCATCTATTCAGAAAACAAGATGTCTTCGCATGTGAAGGCTATTGGGACTTGCTGCCTATTGTTGAATAGTGGTTATATTTTAAAATTGAAAAAGACCTTTTATGTTCCTAGTTTTTCTAGGAATTTAATTTCAGTATCAAAACTTGTACCTCTTGGTTATTCTTTTCTGTTTTTGAATAGATCAATAAATTTGTTTTACAAATCAAATCTTATTGGAAATGGTACAATGGTTGATGGTCTTTTCTCTATTTATTTACAAAATAATAACACCATTATGCATGTTCAAAGAGGTATTAAAAGATGTGTTATAAATGAAGATTACTCTATAATATGGCATCGGAGATTGGGACACATCTCCATAGAGAGAATTAAAAGATTAGTAAATGATGGGGTACTCAATACTTTAGATTTTACTGATTTTGAGACCTGTGTGGACTGAATTAAGGGAAAGCAGACCAATAAGTCTAAAAAAGGTGCCAAGAGGAGTACAAAAATATTAGAAAATATACATTCATATATTTGTTGTCCAGATATGGAAATGAAAAGTCCGAAATACTTCATCTCCTTCATTGATGATTATTCACGATACATGTATATCTACATGTTTCATAACAAAAACGAAGCAATAGAAGCCTTTAAGGTTTTTAAGGCTGAAGTAGAGAAGCAATGTGGAAAACAAATTAAGATTGTGAGAACTGATAGAGGTGAAGAATATTACGGTAGATACACTGAGAATGAACAAGCACCTTGTCCGTTTGCGAAGTTTCTCCAAGAACATGGGATTGTTGCCCAATATACTATGCCTGGTTCTCCTGACCAGAATGGCGTAGCTGAGAGGAGAAACTGAACATTATTGGACATGGTGAGGATTATGTAAAGTAGCTCCAAACTTCCTAAATCCTTGTGGACTAAAGCTCATAAGACAGCTGTGTATATATTAAATCGAGTTCTAACTAAGGTGTCCTAAAGACGCCATTTGAGTTATTAAAAAGTTGTAAACCGAGTTTGCAACATATACGCGTTTAGGGTTGTCCTTCTGAAATAAGATTTTACAACCCACATGAAAAGAAACTGGACCTAAGAACTATAAGTGGATATTTCATCGGGTATGTCGAAAAATTCAAAGGGTACAGATTCTATTGTCCATCTCACAACACTAGAATTATGGAATCAAGAAATGCAAAATTTCTTAAGAATGATTTGATTAGTGGGAGTGATCATTCAAATGACGTAGTTTTTGAGAAAGATCACATTAATACACAACCCTTTTATTCAAATGACAGATTGGTCGTTATTCACACCCCTCAATACCAAATGGGTGTTAGACAACCAGTTACTGAAGTTCCACAAATCGCTGATGAAAATCTAGTAGATCAAGTTGCTAATGAAGAACAACAAGAAATTGTTGATCAACCAAACAACCTTAGGAGATCTACTAGAATAAGAAGATCAGCAATATCTAGTTATTATGTTGTGTATTTACAATAATCGGACTTTAACATCGGAGTCGAAAATGATCCTGAAACGTTTTCACAAGCCATGAGTTGTAATGAGTCAAAACTATGGTTTAATGCTATGAAAGAAGAGATAAATTATATGGTAGTTAATGGAGTCTGGGATCTTGTTCAGTTGCCTGATGGTGTAAAAGCCATTGGATGTAAATGGGTCTTCAAAAAAAAGAAAGACTCATTAGGCAACATTGAAATATATAAAGCAAGACTCGTAGCTAAAGGATTTACTAAGCAGGAAGGAATCGACTATAAGGAGACTTTTTCTCCTGTATCTAAGAAAGATTCTATCCGTATCATTCTATCATTAGTTGCACATCTTGACTTAGATTTACAACAAATGGATGTGAAAACAGCTTTTCTCAATGGAGAACTAGAGGAAAAGGTTTATATGAAACAACCTGAAGGATTCTTCTCTAGCAATGGTGAGCAATTGGTTTGTAAGCTTAAGAAATCTATATATGAATTGAAACAAGCTTCCCGTCAATGATATTTAAAATTTCATGATGTTATCTCTTCATTCGGATTCGTAGAGAACATCATAGATCAATGTATATGCCAGAAGGTTAGTGGGAGTAAGATTTGTTTCCTTATTGTATATGTGGATGATATTTACTTGCAACCAATGTTAATGGTATGTTATATGAGGTAAAAAATTCCTCTTTAAACACTTTGATATGAAGGATATGAGCGATGCATCTTATGTCATTGGCGTTAAGATACATAGAGACAGAATTCGAGGTATTATAAGTTTGTCTCAAGAAACCTATATTAACAAAGTTTTAGAGAGATATCAAATGAAAGATTATTCACCAAGTATAACTCCCATTCTGAAAGGAGATAAGTTCAATTTAAGTCAATGCCCAAAGAATGATCTAGAGCGGGAACAAATGAAAAACATTCCTTATGCTTCTGCTGTTGGAAGGTTAATGTATGCTCAAGTTTGTACTAGACCTGACATTGCACTTGTTGTTGGGAAGATATCAGAGTAATCCAGGTTTAGATCGATGGAAAGCTGCAAAGAAAGTCATGAGGTACCTTCAAGGGACCAAATATTATATTCTTATGTTCAGACGAACTAAGAATTTGGAAGTAATTGGATACTCTGGTTCAGATTACGCTGGCTGTATTGATTCAAGAAAATCCACTTCAGGATATATTTTCATGATAGCTGGTGGAGCTGTATTTTGGATAATTGCAAAGCAGACCTTGACTGCTACTTCCACTATGGAAGCTGAGTTCGTATCTTGTTTTGAGGCAACCTTACAATGTGTATGGTTGAAGAGTTTCATTTCGAGGCTTAGAATCATGGATTCTATATCTAGGCCATTAAGAATATATTGTGACAATTCAGCTGCTGTTTTTATGGCTAAAAATAACAAAAGTGATAGTCAAAGTAAGCACATCGACATTAACTATTTAGCCATAAAAGAACGTGTTAAAGATAAGAAGTTACTTATCGAGCACGTTAGCACTAAATTGATGATTGCAGATCCTTTGACTAAAGGGATGCCACCATTGAAATTTAAGGATCATACAGAAAGAATGGGACTTGGTTTCTTTATGTAATTTTTTTGTAAGAACAAATTAATGAAACTATAATGTGATATTTTCTCATATATGTTGTGCACACATTCATTGATTCGAGAAATATCAATAAAGTTGGACCTCGAATAAAAATAAGGTTTGTTCATTAAGTTGTTTGAGAGATATAATACATTGTGATACATGGAAGATGATAATCGTTTTTAGATGACCTATCGGCATGATTCATGTATTTTATTTTCTCTTATGGTAAATGAGATATGTGTCAAGTGGGAGAATGTAAGAAAAAGTGACACATATCAAAAGAGGAACATATGTGTAGGAAATGGCGACGGCCTTTACCTACATCTTTTGACAAAACATGCGTACGCAACCTTAAATTTAGAAAATTGAGATGCGTACACGTTTCTTCTTTTGACTTAGGCTCCCGATACATTCATCGATGGTATGAGAAATGTTTATAAATAGCATTGATTGAGGTCTCTAAGCACACACCTCAGAAAACAAAATACACCATCTATCGAGAGGGTGGAGTGCTTAGAAGGCTTCAATCGGAAGGAAATCAGAAAACTTACAAATTCTCGATGGCTAGAGGTAATGCTCGATCCGCTTCCGCATATTGTTTATCATGTTCATATATACGTAGAAACATGATTTTTGAGAAAATTTCTAACAAGAATTTGACTCCATTTTCTTGGGATTTAATATTACGTTGATGTGTATTGGAAAATTATGATTTCCCTGCATTTTCCAGCCGGTTACAAGCCACGAATAACTCTTTCAGGCGAGTTTTCTGTGAGTTTTCCAGCGAGCTTCTACCTCAGCCCCATCTCGAGATCTTGTTGTTTGATCCAACTTAGATTCTTTGTAAATTTGAGCTATAATTCCAGCCTTTTGTTCGTATAGTAGGCTGCCTGAATTTGATATTTTAACTGTTCCGATGTAATTTCATATTTCCGATTTAAATACATAATATTGATGTATATATCAGGTTTATGATGTAGGTTTGACGGTTGAAACATGTTTAAAGTATAATTCTTCAACCGAGGATTTAGTATTGAATTAGTTGTGCGATTATATTGAGAATTATCATTTAAACCTTGATTACTGAAGTTATTGTGATAACGATGGAGTAACAATTAGTCAGATAATTGGTTTGTTTGTAAAGTTGGGAATTAAATGGCTTGTTGAATATTTTGGAGATTTTAGTCGATTAATGGATCTAAATTGTGAAATGAAGAATTCGGTAGAATATTGGGACTAAGTTTTGATAATTAAATCGTTAAGTTGAATTTTAAGCAAATAAATTCAACTTTAGAAATTTTTTGAAATAAGTTGGATTGTTTTAATTTTGTAGGTGAATTGTGGAATTATTCAACTTATTTTATCATTGTTAAGTCGATGAGATTAAAATTATCGTTTTACTGTTGTTCAAAAGGGTATATGAAACGACCACTACTTTTTTTTTTCTTCTAATCATAAATCATAAACTCGAAAATTGCTATACATAATAACTTAACATAATCATAAATCATAATAAATCAACCTTTGAAATCTCAAGTGCATAAAATAAATCTCTAAATTTTCAATTAACCAAAACTTCCTAAATTGACTTTTAAAAAGATCAACTATAATAAAATAAAGCATAAAAATACCTCTAATAAAACCATTAACACAAATCTTTAAATGTTTTATCTATCAAGCTAGTGTGAAACATAAATGGCCCTCGGGTGTGTACTGCATGCAGCACTCGATCCACTCAATCGTCAGCGCCTCCCATAATATCATCAAATCCTGCATCATACAAACCTAGTGAGTCTAATGACTCAACTCGTTTTAAACATGATTAACAAATAATACATATACAATCACAAGCATTAAAAATCATACTTTTATTTAAAATAGCTTTTGAGCATAAATGAACCATTTAAAATCATTTTCAGCATAAATATATCATATATCTTAATATCATTTAATCGTAAGCTTTCAATCCTTTATCATTTTGGCTGAAATTTGATACTTGAAAGTGACTAAATTTTATCCTTTGGTCGACTGATCAGTCTTCAGCTCCACATGGGCCATGGGGGTGGGCACTAGGCTCCACCGTGGAAATACGATCGTCGGGGTCCCTCTTGGCTTTGTCATGTAAACGGGGTCCCTCTGGGGCCTTGGCTCTCACGATATCCCCACAAAATCATATATCATATCTTTTGTCACAGTCAATTCACATCTCTCAAAATATTTTTTCATTTTATTTTAAAAGCGTAAAATATCATAACTTTCCAAAAACAACAATTTAACAGTAAAAATTGCACAGTTTTACCATAAATCATAAAATATCATATTTTCATCAAAATCATCATTTTAAATCATTTAACATGCGTTATGATCCTTCGAGACGCTGCCAAGCTTATACGTATTTCCCAAGTGTAAAATGATCGTTTTGCCCCTAGACGTATAATTTCTTGATTTTATCTTTTTCTTACTTTTAATGGCATGGGCTTATCCCAAATAATTATTTAAGCTTAAATCTAATTTTCCATAATTTTATTCGGCTTAATCGAGGTTTTCTAATTAATTCTTTAATTAATGTTTCGTGAGGCGTTTAATTTTCGAATAAATTCAAAACTTAATATTTTCTGCCCAAACTTTAAACATAACATTTTTAATACCTAATCTACCCTTGTGAGCCACGAACCACACCCGTGGACCCATGGTTCCAATTTTATTCTTATTAATCTCAAAATTGACCTATATATATGAACAACCCGAGCCATTTCTCAATTTACTCGAGCCATGGTCGAGCCAAACCCGAGCCAACAAATCTTGGCACCCTCCTGACCAAGCCCAGCCCATGGAACCCGCCCTAGCTCGCGCACAAGCCCAGCAACCGAGCGCCCAAAACCTGCGCACAAGCTCTCCACACGCCTAAGATTCCTAGTTAGCTTATGACTCTTCCAGCCGAGCCACCACCGAGCCCATCTGACCTTAACCGACCTTGGACCACGCCCATACCCAACAGAACCCAGCCCATACCCCTGACCAGCGCCGCGAGCCACCTAAAGAAAATATGCAGCAGCCGATCCACACCCTGCACCAACCCATGGCCCGACCCCTGACCAACTTACCTTTACCCTGCTAGACCTACGCTGAGCCACCCACCCGCAGCAGCAAGCCCCCTTGGCTGCTGCTGCACTCCTTAGCTGCGAGAGGAGTCCTTGCTCTAAGGGACTCCTCCTAGGCTGCAACCAAGGAGTCCTAGCCGTGATTGGACTCTTCCTAGCCCTGACCCACGTCCAGCCTGTAACGTCCCGAAAATTTAAAGGTCCACGTGAACCACATGTATACAATTATTAAATTCTTTTGTATTTTAAGTAATTATTTTAATTGCATTAATTAATTATGTTGTGCACATTTACATGTTTAAAATATATATTTTCTATATGGTTGCATTAAAATGTATTTGTAAAGATTATTCGAGTTGCGATCAAGGAACAGAGACCGATGGCTGAAAAGTAGAAAATATTTTTATTTGTTATTTGTTTTTAATTATTTAAAATAAGGGTGATGCTTTTTCTTATTTTCCAAAATAAGGGGTTTTGAGGTGATTTTATACGCCGAGACGTAATTTTTTATTGGTGTTGGATTTTTAACAAAAATACGAACGTTTTGGCAACCTGGCTAATAAATTCACAAATTTATTTGAGCAAAATTATTTTAATATTTTTTATTAAACACTAATGGGATAAATGGGCCTAATTAACATGGTTAATGGGCCTAAGCTAGTAATTAGAGTTTAATTAAGAGTTCAAGCAATATTTCAACTTAAAAACCTACCATAAACCCAACAAAAACCCCACGCCCCGGCACTCAAGGATGACAATCAAGAGGAAAGTCGAAAACCTTTCAAGTTTTTCAAGCCAACGTCTTCTCGTCTTGTTCTTCAATTTGTCAACGTAAAATCGTGCGGTTAATACACAAAAGCACGCGTAATTCTTCTTTCAAAACATCATCACACCATAATAAGTTTTTATGCATGAAATTTATGGAAAACAAGTGGTGTATTTATTTATTTTAGTTTTTACATGAATATGAACTTTTAAAGCTTGGTTGTTGTTCCAAAATCAGGTTTTTATGTTGTGGAAAGGGCTGCCATGAATTAGGATGTTAAGGGGTAAGTTTTAAAATAGTTTAGGGGTCTTAAAACACACTAAAAACACTGCACACGAAAACAACAGAAGTTGGAATCACTTTTCTGTCAAGGACTTGAGGGGCTCGATTTTATGAGATGGATGGCTTAACTTGGGTTCGGTTGGGACCATGGCTGGAATAGGACCATGTATGAGTCAGGGGTAGAGTCCTAGCCACGCTAGGACTCGAAAACCAGGGGCTGGGAGGAGTCCTTGCCAACAAGGACTCCACCCGAGAGAAAGCTGAGGGAATGCGCAGGTTTTCAGAAGCTGGTGCAGGGAGAAGGGGCTCGGCCAGGGGGCTTGGGCTGGGCTAGGCTAGGTCCTTAGGGTCATAAAAGGGTGCTAGAGGGGATGGTTCAGTGCCTGGGTCGGTTGGCTTGGTCCTAGCAACAGAAAAGTAGGGTCCATGTTCATGTGGGTTCTCACGGCTGCTGCTTGCACCTACTGGTGTAGCTTCGGTTTCAAGGGCTGGGGTCGATTCCTTAGGTTCTAAGGGTCCAGTAGGGTCCATAGTGGGTCTGGGTCAAGGTTGGCTCAAGAGGGTTCAAGCTTGGCTCAGGGAAAAACGAGTTTGGCTCAAGGGTGCCTAGGTGTGTTTTTGGGGCTGTTTCTGTAGCCTAGGTGTTGCTTCGTTTTTGGAGCTTAGGGTAAGTTCCAATGGGTTCTAATGGTTCAGTAGGGTTCCTAAGTGGGTTTGCTAGGGTTTGGCTCAAGGTGGCTTGGGCATGGCTCGAGTAAATTGGGAGATGGCTCGGTGGTTTCAATTAGGTGTCAATATTTCGAATTTTAGAACAAAAAATAGATCCATGGGTCCACGGGTGTGGATCATGACTTGGAAGGGTAGAATAAATCATAAAAAGTGTGAGAACCCAGAAATTTTGATCCGAAGCAAATAATGTAAGAAATATAAACTTAAAATTTAGCTTAATCTAAGCTCAAAAACTTTCATTCTAACTATAAAAATTAAATATGAACTTAAATTTCAGCTAGCTTAACTCGAGGAAATGGCTTCAAAGTTCGGAGATTAACTCAACATGAAGCCGAGCAGCAAATAACCGCATCCATTGAAGTATTGTCACTAGAAGAGTAAAACCCCAGCTCAAGGACTCGATCTTTCAGCTCGAAACAGCTCAACCAAGCTTGTCCTAACAAGACCCAAAAGGAAGCTAAAAGATGAGCCAAGGGATTGGACAAACTTATTATGCAAGAAACAACCTTTGAGATAACCAAGGAAGAAGCTAAGGGATGAGCTAAAGGTTAGGACAAATTAAGTATGCAAGAAATGACCTTTGAGATAATCCATGAAGGAGCTAAGGGAGGAGCTAGGAGATCAGGACACATTTATGGTGCAAAGAATGACTCTTGGTGCTTGGCATTTCTTTGACCACCATTATGATCATCATTAAATCATTACTTGGGCTCCAAGTGGTCGACCAAAGGGGTAAGGAAAAGCCACACTCTCCATCTATAAATAGCACTCAAGACTTGAGAGAAAAACACACCACCAAGTCTCTAAAATTTCGGCCAAAGGAGAGCAAGGAAGGGGAGAGAATTTCGTGCAGTGCAGTCAGTCCAAAAATCAATCGAAGTGCTGCCAATATCACGCTGCAGTATTCGTATCAAGAGAAACGAAGTGCTGCCCGACTGAAGACAGCGTTTGTTAGAGTTGCGCCGGAGTGCTGCCGAAATTTCAAGAGAAAGCTTTGTACAAGCAATCTGTAAGTGGGCTTTTGTTACATATCTTTTTGTATTTTTAAACTTGATATACATGATATGACATACAAGTAAGTGTGTCCTTATTTTCGAAAATTTCTGTGTTCTGTTTAAAATTTCGATCGATTATGTGTTTCTTCTATGCTTCGAATTCCTTTGATTCCGCTGTATCCGTATGAAAACTCTGAAATATGAAAATCTGAAAAGTTCTGTCTGTGACTTCTGAATTTTGTTTACACTGTTACAATTCAATTTGAAATGGGACGAGAATTGTGATTCTGTCTGGCCCCCAATGGTGGGTATAAAACCATTTCCGTTTGGCCCCCAATGGTGGGTATAAAACCATTTCTGTCTAGCCCCCACCGGTGGGTATAAAATCGAGTTCTGGCCTCACCCCCTAGAGGACAAACATATTGGGGACAATTTGACCATGGAAATGAGATGAGTAACAGTGTTTTGTCCGTTCCGAAATGATCTGAATTGTTTCTGTTTTGTTTGATAAGTTCCGTCTTTCTTTCGATTCGTTTTCGTCTTGTCAAATTAAGAATATTAAGATTTGCAAGTATGTTAAAGAAAATTTTTAAAGAATTAAGTTTTATATGTATCTTTTGAATCGATCGACCCCCACTTGCTGAGTGTTTCCCAAGACACTCATCCCTTACAAATTTCAGATAAAACTGAAGAGCAAATAAATGAGGAGGCGCAGGAAGCTTTATGGGGTTGGTGAACGATGATCAAGATCAAGAACCAATTTATCCCTTTTTTTTAGTTTTCCGCATTTCGCAACTCTGATATATTTATTTCATTGTCATTGTAAGACAATACTTTATTTATGAAAAAGACTGGTTTGATTTGATACGAGGCTTTATTGTTTTCAATATAATTGTTAAACAATGCCGGATGTCACCGATGCTTCGGACACGGGGCTTGACATTTAAGTATAATTGTTAAACATTGCCAGATGTCATCGATGCTTCGGACACGGGGCGTGACATTTAAGTGAGATCAGAGCCGCCAGGTTCATAATTCCGCTGGGATTTTGATAGACAAAATTTGGCGAAGTCAAATTTTGGCAAAAGCCTAGTACATCCCAATTTGAGTCCAACTTTCATCTGTTCTTGAAATCCAACTTTCATCTGATTCTTAAATTTCGGATAGACTTCAGAAATCTATCCCTTCAATCGCTTCGCAATTCTTAGTATCAAAATTATTTTCCTACGACCACTTTGTTTTTATTATTTGTGCCTTTCTATCCTTTATATGATTCTGATGCTTTACCTCGATCTTTATCCTAGGAAACGGCTGCTCCACGTACGCGCGCACAGGCTTCCCTTCGCATGCGTCAGCTTACCATCGATAATCAAGCTAGGGAGATAGCAACTTTGAAGGCGCAACTGGCTAAGGAGAAACTGGAAAAGCAGGAACTTAGTGAGATCAGGCACATACTAGAGACTGACGTGCAGCGATTGACTCATCACTTGGACTTGGCTGAGAGCCAACTTCTACAGATACCGACTGATTCGGCTCGCATTGCGCGCTTAGCTTCACTAAACAAGGATCTGCTGGAAAGAGTTGAGACAGAGAGAGAGCGCGCTACTCAGGCTCGTCCGCGTCAGGAAGATTTCAGCGCCAAGCAAGAGCGGTACATCTCAACGCTCCACAGCACTATGGACAGACTCCAAGATCAGAACAACTATTTTGGACATGTTAGAGTCAATGAAATTAAGAAAATGACAAAAACGTGAAATTTTACGTCCAGGGGTAAAACGATCTTTTTACGCCTAAAAATTAGTAAACGTCATGGCAGTGTCCTAAATGCTGTTTTATATGCTAATATGATTATTTTAAAGTTTTATGGATGTTTTCATGATTTAATATGCCAAAACGTTTATTTTAAATGTGTATGATTTAAATGTTTACTTTAAAAGTTTATGATGTTAAAATGTTTATTTTGAAACGTTAATGGCTTGTTATGGATTTTTATATGTTTAAATGTTTATGGATTTTGGGTATGTTAAAATGTTTATTTTAAAATGTTTATGATTTTTTATGATAAAATGTTTATTTTAAATGTTTATGATTTAAATGTTTATTTTAAACATTTATGATGTTAAAATGTTTATTCTAAATGATTAAGGATTTTTGTATGTTAAATTAGGATTTTTAAATGTTCATGAATTTTTATGATTTAAGGAAGACATTTAAAAGACATGTTGCATGCTTGGTTTCAAAAACAAAAATGCTATGTTATGCATGATTTTATAAAGTGATGAGAATGTAAAACGTTGAAGGATGTGAAGTAATTGTGACTATTGAGGTTGTGAGTATTTGAGGTAAGAATGGGGATGTCGTGAGGGGAAAAGACCCAGAGGGAGCCCATTTTCGGCCGTGGGAAAAGGCCCCAGAGAGAGCCCGTCTATGGTTGCAGGCCCCCGAGAGAGCCCCGACGATCATATTTCCATTCGAAAGAGGATAGGCCAGGGCCCAGTTGACCGTGAGAGTGTTGCTGGTGTCCCCGCCGCCCAGTAGTGCGGTTTCATGTAGATGGATCCATCGAATTTTTGAGGTTTGAGGAAAGTCACAATTAACGATCTGAATTCAATAAAAAGGAAAGTGTTTATGATCATGATAAAAGGATTTATGTTATGAAATGATTAATAGAAAAATGTTGAGGTTTATGTTATGCATGCTCATATGAATATGTTGAGGATGATATGAAAAGGTTTACGAAAATGTTTATGAAAAGTTTATGAAAATGTTTATGTTTAAAGTTGATGAATCATTATGGAAATGTTTTTGTTCATGTATCATGAAAATGTTTATGAAAATAGTATTGTTTTAAGGTTTATACATCTTCATGAAAACGATATTTTAAGTACAAGTATTTTTCACTGTTTCTTGTGATCTGTATATGTATTACTTGTTATCAAGATTATGGTGTGTTGAGTCTTTAGACTCACTAGGTGTGGTTGATGCAGGTAATTATGATAATAATGTTTATGGAGTTCTTGATGGTTGACTTTGCTAGACTGAATGTGCACATAACCCGAGGACCGACGCTAGTTTTTCGCACTAGTTATGATTTATGATTTTATGTTATGTTAAAGATATTTTTACGAACGTTTTATTTATGAGGGGTTTTTGAGAGGTTATAGTATTGGCTATACTTTTCAAATGTTATTTTTAAGTTTATTAAAATGTAGGATAATTTTTATCCTAAACTATTTCTTTTGATTTTCAAATGTTAGTTGGTTGTTTTATTTTAAAATGATGTCAAAAATATTTTATGTAATTTTTATGGTTCGGCCGAATGCTATGTGAGGTTTGGAAAAAAAAAAATTTTCTACCACGTTTTAAGAAAAAGAATAAAAGATGTTTCACAGCCCAGGCCCCAACCCAAGCCCTGGCCCAGCCGTGAGTCCCCATGCACAACCGAGCCACCTTATTCAAGCCAACAAGTGAGTTGAACCAAGAAAACCCTTGGCTCTTCTTGCCCTTGCCATGCGATGATTTCCAACCTTGTTCCCTTCAAAATTTATCATGTTTGGTTCATATTTCATCATGTATTGGCAGCGTGCTCGTTGGAAATCATAACGTGTTTCATATTTGCGTAAAAACATCATATTTTTGAAAATAAACGTTCTACCGTAAAAATATTCAAACACCTATTTTTTCATGCATAAAAAATTAAATCATGCATAATATGATTCGTATGATGTTTAAAAGAGTTTAGAAAACGTGCATTTGCGTTTATAACGCTCGAATACTCAATCGTCGGCGAGGGTGTGAAGTTGGATGACTGGACGACGAAGAACCCTAGCCTTTTCCTTCCTTGAAACTCTCAAAATTATTGTGTGTGCGTGTGAGTGTGTTTTCGGCTGCCACAAGGTTGAATTGTGATGTTTTGAAAGCCTAGGTATCTTATTTATAATTTGACATGTTAATGGGCTTCGGTTTTGGACTTGCAAGCTTAAAGGCAATTGGGCCTACTTTAAATAATTAAATTGGACCCAATAACTCTTATTTAATTAAAACATAGAAGTTTATAAAATTAGTTTCCCAAAAATAATATTTTTTTGATCTTTTAAAACCCATTGTTTTCCCTAAATCGGCTTCTCGAGAAAAATTGAGCTCGAATCGTAAAATAATTCAAACTCTCACATTTTTAGTAAAATTAAATCATTTTTAATCATATTAGGAAGCCTTGCAATTATTTAATGAAAAATAATTATTCTTGTCTTGGTCGTCCCCGGTCTCCTTTCTCATAAAATCCTTCAATTTCATGAAATCATGTTACATAATCATTTAATCATACAATCATACCTTTAATCATTTAATAAATATCATGTTAGCATTTAAAAGCAATTAAATAAAACAATTAAGCAAAAAAAAATAATTTGCATGCATGTGGTTTACGTAAGTTTGGTTTTTCGGACGTTACAATATATGTATTTTACAGTTTGGTAATATATGATGGTAAATTATAAATTATGTTTTACTCGTATTTAAGTTTTTTATGTGATTTATGTGAGTTACATGAATTATGTGAATTAAATGCCTTGTTGATTTATAGTACAATTATTCAACCTTTTTTTGACATTTAGTTTAGGGCATTATATTATAACATACGCGTTGAGCCTTATCATTCTTGTTAACCATTGTTGTGTTATATTGTGTTCCTGAGACAAGTGGTTATTTCGATATCAGTGGGTGGCTTTCGAGCCTAGTTCTCCCTGAGACAAAAAATATGAATGTCTATTTCTTGATGTATTTTCTTTGTGACATGCTCTTGAAATCTTGACATCATATACTATTGTTATTGTGCCTTCCTGCTATATTGTTATTAGCTGTATATAGGCCGAGTCGTGGGTATTTGATCTGACACAGCACTGCATGCCTCGCATACTTGGTAGGGCGGTTTAGCTGCTTGATGATGTAGCTCTCTTGTGTATTATTTGTTTTCTTGTTGTTTATTGGCTCATATTATCCTGTTGTTATTAAGTCATGTTCATGCATTTCATATTTTCATTTTATTATGTATTTATGCATGATTTTATGATTATTAGTTTTGTTGTTTAACTGTTCCATACCAGAATCATAACCTCAGTATTTTATTCTTGAGAAGGTCTACTAGTGGAGCTCGTGATCGAGATATGGTTACTCGGTTGTTAGAGTTGAAGTCTCCTAAGTAGTCCATTTTTATTATATTGGAGTATGATCTATTTTATACCAAAGTCTATTTACTAGGAAGATCTCCTGTGTATTTGTATGATTATTTGGAGTTGTTATAGTGAGTTTGGATTTAGTTTATGTTTTTGTGAGCTTTGCCGGCTTTGTTTGAACTGTTGCTTGTGAATTTTTTATTTGTGTATGGTCGGCACTTGTGCGTAATTGTTTATGAATATATCAGCATCGTTCTTGAGTCTTTTTTCTTTTACATGTATTTTAAATTTTTGGTATGTCTTATTTATGGAGAGATAATGTCAAAATTTTTCCAGGCCCTGAATTCTATTTTTAAGTATTTTAAATAATTTTTCTGCTGCAAATTTAAATTTAATCAATATTTTTTGATAATTAATTATAATTATAATTATAATAACTGGGCTTCACATTGAGTTCCTTGACGTGAAGCATGTTGTGAATCTTAGGAAGTCCATCCACGTTCAGTGTTCATTTACCAACAATCTTTCTTTTCGTACCACTTCCATAGGTCACTCAACCATTTTTTTGTTCACGTAATCAGTGAAGTGCTACTTCGAACCTGTCATGTGACGTGAACACCACTATCGAAATACTAGAGACTTGAAATGTTAGATTTTAAAAATTTATAGATAAAAGTGCAAAGAATTTCAGCCTTAGGTACCCAAATATTCTTTACTGGAGTTATTGTGTTGGAGTTGTTGCGGTTTTTGTTATGTGATGATAGCAGTGCTACGAATTTAAGTCACCCCTTCTCTCAGCTTAAAGCATTAAGGTTTGATGTATGTGACCAGATTTAAAACAATAGTGACATATGGTGAGCTGTCGTTGCGCCACCAAACTTAAATTCCTACTCTCTAAATAAAATTAGTGTAATGGTGAGCAAGGTCGAATCCACAGGGAACGGTGGATGATTTCTTCTGAGTAAAAATGCAAATAAAAGGGGGGATTTTTTGATATGAATTTAATAAAATACTAAACTAAATTGGTCCACGTAAGGAAAAAACAATAAATTTAAATGATAATTAATCAATTAAAATAAAGTGAAGAATTTAATATGAGAAAGATCTGATTCAAGGAGTTCTACTATTTAATTATATCACTGTTCATCGGCTAACAAATAATTTATTCAAGTTGTTCCAAGAAATTAACTATAAAATTATAGGGTTAGCCACTAAAATTCTTGCGTCTTCCTAAATTAATTGACCTAACCCAGCATCCCGTTAAAACTTATCAATAACCAACTGAGCACGATAACGTTCCATATTAATTAACGATAGCTTTTAGATTTGTGAAAACAGTTAATCCTGAAATCTAACAACCGAGATAGCTGCAATTGATAAATTCAGTTTTGTTGATTATTTAGATTAAATATATTATGATAGCACAACACATCTAATCTATGCTACTCGTGTACCAAAAATTCATGAAAATTACGGATCACTGAATTCGTGGTTAGCAGTAGAAAATCCTATATCGAATTAAATTGTCAGATTAATCGATATACAATATTCATAGAATTAAATCATAAATCGACAAATACTTGGAATAACAAGCATATTAAATATAAGAATGAATACCTCACAGTGATAAATTAAACAGTGAAAACAACCCTTAAACCAAACTAGGAAATTAGTCTAGCATGTTTTGGTAGACAATCTTCATGAAATTAAAATAAGAATAAAACAAAAACTAAATTCAAAGGAAAAATTGATACACACAAATCTCCTTCCACCTTTTTGTACTGTACGTTGCATTCTTGTGGTGTTGAAGGAATTCTTTTTCCTTGATTGTTAAATCTTCTGCTGCGGCCTCTCCTCTCTTCCACGTGAGATTGTGGCTTTTTATTTTTTTGCAGATTTTGTTTGTTACAAAAATATTATCTTGCCATTCTAAAATCTAGAAGATATTAGGAAACATCCCTAGAATATTGAGTTTTTATGGAAAAAAAACTTTATCTTGTATTTATTCCTTGATATAAAAATTCCTTATCTCACTAGGCAGTCGAAGAGTAGTCACAAGACGTGATCACGCCATGTCCAAAAACAACTTCTGAATTTTTCTGATTCATGTCTTCCATTAAGATCATATCGACAACTTTAATTGTGATATAAAGTCACCATTTTAGTCTAGATTTATCGCAAGAGCTGAAAACTTCATCCTACAATAAAATCATATAAAAATGTGTCGATTAAGCACGTTGGAGGTCGTAACAATGAGAGATATGACAACAAAAATGCAAATTATTACGAGCCTATCAACATACAAAACAACATCTCCTTCATTTCGGCTTTTGTGCAGAATCTTGCCTCTCTATTGGAGGGCTCTTGACCGAAAGGGGCGGCGGTTGGTGAGATAGTTGTAACAATACTCTCTTTCACAATTACAATTGGTTGTGATATAAAGTTGGACGATTCTCCAATTTCAAATACAATGTTGCTAAATCTCATACCAACTTTGCTTTTTCTTTCCCATAATCAGTATGGAATCAAGTTTATTTGAGCTCGAATTGAACTTAGCAAGGGTTTGTGTTGCTTTTTATAGTTCAACATTGATCTTATACATCTCTAGGTCCTTTTACTTTGGATCTCCTCAAGTCTGGCCACATAACATTTCAACTCGATATTTTCTTTTGAGAGAGACGAGTTTAATTTATTTATTTTGATCCAATCATCATATATTTCCTCATATAGTGTACTTACTCTTTCCAGAGTGACTTCTTCTTCATCTACTTCCTGGGTTTCCAAATTACTTGTATCAACGAAATTTGTTGCATTGAGGCACATTAAACTTGATGAGTTTTCAGAGATATTCCAGTGGGTTAACCTGCATCCAACATTTCTCCTCCACTAGTGCGAACAAGGAGGTATGATTTTTCCCTTCACCGAATTCCTGTTCTACGTTAGATTTTCCATCACTTAAGGAGACAATCATTCTTTTATTTTTACAAAGTCTATTTCGACACTCATTTGCATAATGTACAAAACCAGTGCATTCTCTACATTGTACATAGTCTAACATTTTGGCATCTAATTGAGATCTTTTTTTCATTCCTCAGTCCAAGTTGTCCTTGAGTGGATAACATCCTTTGAGTTTTCTCGGGAGCAACTATACTTGGAGGTTTGGGTTGCGGGCTAGTTTTCTTCTTCTCTAATCTTCTTCAGTCGGGCTAGTTTTCTTCTTCTCTAATCTTCTTCAGTTAGACTCCAAACTGTTTTGTGATAAATGAGATGAAGTCTTCAAACGGGTGAGACTCATTGACTTCCTGATAAAGTTGAATTAAATCATTGTAAGAGTCGATAGAGACTTGAAATGAGATAGTCTTCCCGTTGTCATTTTTCTGTAGGTCCAGGTTCATCTCAAAGGTTCGAAGGGAACTTATTAAGTCACACAGTCCAAGCTTAGTGTTGTCTCATGTTTCGTCAGTTGCACATATCTTGATGTTGAATCGTTCTAGGAATGATCTTAAAAATTTGCTGACCAATATTTCATTTAAGATCGGATCACCAAGATTGAATGCTTTTTTGGCAATGTCACATAAATGAGGATCATAAGAGGTAACTATCTCAGTTTCTTCCATTCTCAAATTTTAAATTTGGTGGTTAGCTTACAGATCATTCGCAGTGGTTTTGAAAGATTTCCCATGCATTCTTGGCAAAGACACATTTGGTTATTAGACTAAACATATTTGTGTCAACAGAAGTGAAGATGACTTACAGTACCTTTTTATTGAAGTTCGTAATTTGATCTTTATCAATCGTTCACGCATTTTTTGGTTTGATCAAACTGTTACCATATTCATCAACTGTTTTTGGTGGAGTCCAACCATCGACAACACTTTGCCATGATCTTTCTTCGATGGATTTGTATTTTGACTTTCCAAAGAGTGTAGTTGGATCCATCCAGAACTGATAGCTGTAATGCAGTGTTGACAAGTAATGTGTCCAAACTAATTTTACTATTAAAGAAAAAAAAATCAGAATCTCACTTAGAAACTTCAAGTGTTCCCTCTGATATCAATTGTAAGAATTTTTTAACATATAAGTACTAAATAATTGGAGAATTGTGTGTTTCAGATATAGGGCGTGTGTGAGTTGTTGTAGCACTTAGCACAACATGGAACTGAGTAAATAATTTAGCACACATATACTTTGTCTATGTAAACTAAGACACAACTAATTATACATAAGTGTTCACACTTGTGCGATGTCTCAGTGTAAAAGATTTACTGGAAAATGTATTCATTTACACAAAAGGAATACCAGCGAATAACAAAAAGCTGACTCCCTTAACACAGCGAGGGATCAAAAGAATCCTAAGTTTATGTAAACAAAAATAACTAAATAACTAAATAACAATAGACGCACTCTGTGAACTGAAATCCAGTTTTATAAACAACATTCTCTCAACACTTTGGTTAATTGTTGTATTCAAAAGTTTTCAATACTTCATGACAATGCAAAAACACTGCGAGACTCAATCACTTGATTACTTCAGAGTAAAACACATTTTTTTCTTCCTTGTTATCTCTCTCTCACCACACCTTGTTATCTCTCTCTCACCACACTTTGCAACCTATATTCTTCGATGTATATAGTTTTTTGACCTAGAGATGATTCCTTAAATAGATAGCAACAAAACAAATAAAATAGAGTTTATTAGGAAATAAAGAGAAATAAACTCTTTTAAAAATAGAAGATCATATCTAGATAATTAATATAATAAGACAAAACTCTAATACTTGAGTATTTTGAAGCGTGATATTATCTAAAAAGAAAATATAATTAAGGAATAAATTTTGTCTTGCATGCCAAGCCATATTTCTTTCATTTCCAAACCATGTAGCTGCCTAAACATCATAGTTTGATCGTTCACTTAATATGAACAATTATTTCTTCTCACCATTATTTATAAACGGGTAAAAATTTTGATTGATTGAGTTCACAAGTTGATAGAAGTGCCAAAAATTATGTACCAAATGAATTTTATTGAGAAGGAATCCCCACACAGAAGAACTTGAAATGTGTTTTGGAATTGGCCTTAAATTGGAATCATGCCTGCCTTTCTTTGTATGTGGTTCATTCGTTTTTGTTGTATACATACATGTGAACTCGAATTCTGGACAAGGAAACACCCGTGTAAGTTGTACAACTCTCACGGATACATATCCAATATTTTTCTGTTTTTTAGGAATTTGTTATAATATTTCTAAATTTAAAGGAGAAATTATTTTTATTCTCGAAAAATATTCCCATATTTTATTTTAAAATTCTTTACCACAAACATATCTTTAATTAACTCCACTTCAACATTCATCAATATCATGATTATTTTTTAAAAATGACATCATGATTACTGCTTTTTTAATTCAAATTTTGTAACAGCTTACAAATTTTTTCACCTTGACTTGAACGTATTGGACGAGTAAGTATTGAGACAGGCGACCTAATGAGAAATTCTTGTTGCACATTGCGTCAAGTTCCTGATATTGTTGTATGATTTGGTGGATCGTGTGGGCCATAAAAGAAGTTGTATATGGAAATCGAATCTTGATGGGTAAAACCGGTATGTGTTGTTGAGGTAGACAACACCAACAACAAGAAATTATAAGACTGGTATCTGATGTATGATATGAGACAACATCAATAAAAAATAAACGTTCCTCTCCGAATTCATGTGGCTAACAGCCCAGTCATTGACATCAAGTAGATGCATCATCTCATGTCCTTCTATTGTGTAATATAAGGCTCTATGTTGATATAGTCTAAGAATAAAAAGTTGCACCTACGTTACAAGCTATAGCTTTTGACACAGTGGTAATTAGATTGACGATCCTGAAACAAAAACACTGTCATGCGAGATCAAATACATAATCACTAAGATATTCCCATGAATAAATAAATAATAGAACTGAAAAATCATGTGATAGAAAAAACTCATAAGTACCAAAAAGTAGAATAGATCGTCCCGTGATAGAACCAAACATAAAATCATTGCATGAGACAAATTTGAACTTATTTTAACTATACATACCATACAAATGGATACAAATGTGAAGCTATTTCCAGAAAGTATAATTGAGATATCTATTAGTAATGCCAAAATATTCTATCTCCTCCAATATGAATCAAATTGGGCAGCCACAAAAAAATAATTAAGTTCTCCATTGTAGGTTTTTAGAAAATTACATCGTCTTAAAAATATATATAATGTTTTTTTTATAAATATATTTTTTTTGATATCTTTTTATATTCTTATAGTTTTATTAAAAGAAGGAATTTTGAAAATATTTATAAATTATGCAGTAGGCTCATCTAGCAAGTTGAAATAATCATTTGTACAAACTAAAAATCGAATTCTAAGTTATTATATTATCAAACCCTACGTGTGCATGATTTTGTGCACATATATTTTCGACATGCTGATCATGCCCGAGGGGAATAGCAGGATTTATCTTAAAAGATTATAAGAACTAAATTCATATTTGCTTCCTTGTTTCTTAGCATGATTTCGAGTGATTATGCAAATTCCAAATCTTCTAGGTCGTCTTTAGAAAACAGTTTCGAGTGGGTTGTATCTATAGTTGGTGGCGTAAGAGAACGTTATCGAATCTATATCAAGGTTAAATTTTTATCTCTTTTTCCATCTCCTCAATTTCGTCCGTTGATATATATAACATCTGAGTGAACTTTAAAAATGCGATGACAAAGATATATAGCTGTCAGAAGTTCAGGATTCATTACACGCACGGGTAGGCTTTCTCTGTACCTTGAAATACATAAGAATTTCACATGCAATTGCCAAATGAAAATGACATTTTCACTTGTTAGTTTATCTCACTGTTTCAAGCGACTAAAAACTACATTTTGCGCAGAGAAGATTTAAATTATGTTACTTCATCTTTATAATTCGCAAGAAAATTATATATTGATAGGTAATAACCAGTTTTAGGATAATTAATTAGATTATGGGAAGTATAATTAATGTAAATAAGGAGGAAGGAGATCACAGTACTTCAATAACATAATACATTTGGAAAAGTCTATAAATAGAAGAACAAGCACATTTTGTAGTCTAAAAGTCCTCTCGTTTTTACATACTTAAGGTGATTGTTGGCTTGAGCGTATGAGGGTTTTCCATGGATATCTTTGACATCTCTAACATTTTTCGTGATGTGGGTGACGATGGGTACATGGATTTACCGGCTTCCGGCTTGACTGATCACCCAGATCCACCTATTTCGAGTGATGTTATTCGTTTACCCCATTGTACATACATATTTTTTTTTACCAATCTCTGCAGAGGATGATTATCTTGTTGGCCCTTTCGCTAGATTTACACAGCAGCATATAGGATGGCAATATCCAATCAAATAAAACATTTTTCACTACATATTCCTACCTATCGATCGGCTTGTGAGATGAGTTCGTAATTGTTTANAATACATACAAATTAATAGTTTAATTGCATAGTTTATTATGGTGCATGCCCGTAAAACAAGGTGATAATCTTAGGTAGATCAAATATTTCAGGAAATAAATTTTTTATGAAGAGATTAATAATCATATGCTCACAGTTAGTTTATATAATATATAACTTAGAAAACTATTAATTTTCAACTAAAAATAATATCATCTCTAGAGAAATTGCAAAAAATATATAATTTGACCAAAGTTATGATAATGTTGGTCTCACGTGCGTCAACTTGATATAATAATATGAAAATAAAATATAAAATTGAACACCGAAATTTACGTGAATAACCCCTAAAAATTATTAGGATAAAAAACACGTACAAGATGAAAAGAATTCCGCTATAATATTTTATGGTGTACAATCATTCACTGTATTTCTAAAGAAAACAAACTCTCTCTTAATACAGGAGAACAAACACCTCACAAATATTATAGAACTAAACACTCAAATGCTATAAAATGAGAGAAAGAACTCAAGGGACGTTCGAGATGCTTTTTAATGATGAGAGGTGATTTCTCATTTATGAATGCAAAACATTCATCAAACCCTTCGGCCAAATTTGCGGCCAAATTTACAGCCAAATTTGACAAATATATGCCAACATTTGACTAAATTACTTGTTAACATTTCTCTCACTTAGAGATTTGATTGAGAATCAAGCACATCTCCACACATCCTTTCAATCTTGCCATTACTTACTGCTTACGTTTCTGCTAGGCCACTTGAGGATTAAACCAATCAAACTTATGAGTGTTCACTAAGTTGGTCAGAAAATCAGTTATGTTATCTTTTGTATGGATCTTCTGCATATCCACACTTTCTTCTTCTACTACTTCTCGCACAAAGTGAAATTCTTGTTTTTACCTAGAATGAAAGGCCGGATTTTTTGCGATGTGCAAGGCACTCTGACTGTCACAAAACAAATGAACATTCTCTTTCTTTTTCCCGATCTCCTCAAATAACTTTTTAATGCATATTGTCTCCTTCTAAGCTTGAGTAACTGCCATGTATTCTACCTCCTTTGTATATAATGCAACGACTGTTTGCAGTTTTGAAACCCATCTTACTGCTCCCTCTGCAACTGTGAACACATAACCAGCAATAAATTTTCTCTTATCAAGATCACCTGCATAATCTGAATCGACATAGCCCATGAGTGCAAAATCTGATCCTCCATAACATAATGCAGCATTTGAGGTACCCTTAATGTATCTAAGGATCTTCTTAACTGAACTCCAATGCTCTTTTCCTCGATTCGCCATATACCGACTAACTGCTTCCCCCGCTTGAGCAATGTCTGGTCTTGTACAAATTATAGCGAACATCAAACTTCTCACTGCTGATGCATATGGTACTCGAGACATCTACATCATCTCTACTTCACTGCTAGGATACATTTCGGAGGATAACTTGAAATTAACCCGAGGGATCAAGATTGGCTTACAATTTTGCAAGTTGAAGCGTTTCAACACTTACTTCAAATAATTTTTCTGAAAAAGCCAAATCTTTCTGTTACTTCTATCTCGGTGAACTTGCATCGTTCAAATCTTGTTTGCTGGTCACAAATCCTTCATATCAAATTCCCTAGCCAATTTTTCCCACAATCCTTGGACATGATATTTGTTGGGGTCTGCTACCAATATGTCGTCCACATACAACATCAAAATGATATAATCATCACCAGACCTCTTGAAATATTTACAAAGGTCTGCACTCAATCTTTTGTATTCAAGGCTCATGATATAGGAATCAAATCTCTTGTACTAACACCTCGGCGCCTGTTTGAGACCGTACAAAGATTTATTCAACCTGCAAACCAAGTTTTCTTTGTCTTTTTTCACAAAACCTTTTGCATGATGCATATAGATTTATTCTTCAAGATCTCCATGAAGCAATGCTGTTTTGACATCTAGTTGTTCTAGATGTAGGTCAAACACCATTGTAAGTCGAACCACAGGAGAAAATATCTCATTGAAGTCAATGCTTTCTTTTTTAGCATACCTTTTTACCACCAATCTAGCATGATACCGCTCCACTTGGTTATTGACGTCACGCTTGATCTTATAGACCCATCTGTTACCAATGGCATTCCTCTCTCGTGATAGTGTAACAATATCCCAAATTTTATTCTTGCCTAATGCCTCCAATTCTTTCTTCATTGTTCTCATCCACAAGGATACATACGAGCTTTGAGTAGCCTCGTGGAAACTCGATGGCTCATCATCCTATGATAATAGACAATATGCAATATTACTTTCAGCGACATAATCTAAAAGCCAACCTGGTGGTCTTCTGTCTCGGGTTGACTGCCTCACATTGGAAACCTCAGATTCAACATGTTCTTGTTCTTCGTGCTTTGGTACTGCTCCACAAGAAATTTGACCTTCATCCGTCTTATTTTCCACCTGAAATATAGTAGTTTCTGAATTCAGTGTGCATTTGTCTCCCTTTACTTTATCTTCCTCGAAGATAACATTCTTGCTAATGACAAGTTTGTGAACAGTAGGATCCCACAAGCGAAACTCCTTTACTCCATCAGCATAAACCAAGAAGATACATTTCATGGATTTCGAATCCAACTTCGATCTTTCTTGCTCATTGTACAAAACATACACAAGACTTCCAAATGTATGCAAATGAGAATAATCTGCCGGCTTCCCGGTCCACATCTCCATCAGAGTCTTCATATCATCGCCACTGAAGGAGAACTATTGATAATATAACATACAGTTTTGACTAATTCTGCCCAAAATAACTTTCTAGACCCACAGTCCTCAACATAGCTCTTGTTCTGTCCAACAAGGTTCTGTTCATCTGCTCCGTCACCCCATTCTGTTGAGATGCGTAAGCCGTCGTGAACTTTCTTTTGATGCTCTCATATTGGTAAAATACATCAAATTCGTCACTGGCATATTTTCCTCGATTGTCAGTTCTCAGATACTTGATTTTCTTTTCAGAATCAAGTTCAACTCGTGCTTTGAAATCTTTGAAGATCCGGAAAACATCCGATTTCTTCTTGATTGGATATATCCAAAATCTCCTAGAGAAATCATCAATGGACAAGACAAAGTATCTCGCTCCTCCTAGGGATACAACCGGGGCTTGCCAGACATTCGAATGAATCAGCACCATTATGCTTTTACTTTTGGCATTGGAAGTACCAAACTTTAATCTGTGTTGTTTACTGGTAACACAAAGCTCACAAAAGGGTAATGACAATTTTGTAAGTCCCGACAGCAGTTTCCAATCTGAGATAATTTTCAACCCTCGTTCTGACATATTGCCGAGCTTTCTATGCCATAACACTGTTAATTCTTCTCCTGAACCAATTGATGCAACAGCTAATTCCGTCTCTTTTTGAGTTTCTTCCAAAAGTACATACAGATTTGCAATAACTTTTTCTGCCTTCATAACCACAAGCGCATCCTTCACAATTTCATGATCTCGTTCTCGATACGGATTTTGCACCCGATATCATCCAATTTTCCCAAGAACAAAAGATTTTTTGTCAGTCCCTTCACATATCGTACCTTCTGTATGGTATGAATGGTGTCATCAAACATTTTTGTTTTGATAGTACCGATCCCAGCTATTTCCAAGACATGATAATTTCTCATTAATACAGATCCTCCTGAAACTGGTTCATAATAATCAAACCATTCTCTCCAAGACTTCATGTGCCACATCGCTTTTGAATCCATAATACATGTGTCACAAAGTTTGTGTCTGCCTTCTGCAATTGTTCCTGCTTCGCTGATTAATATTTCACCACCGCCTGAAGTACTGACCATATTTTCTTGAGAAATCTTCTCGATACTTGTACACTCTTTCTTGAAGGGTCTTTTACCGCCACATTTATAGCTGTAAATATTTTTCTTCTAATTCTTGACTTTGATCTACCTCGTCTTCTGCTCCCACTGGAGTCATGGTCCATAAATCTTCCTCTTATCATCAGTAAAGCCTCTGCTTGCTTCGAAGTTACCAACCTATCTTCTTTATTCTTGCGCCGGCTTTTTTTTTCCGAGAACCACGGTTAAGACATCGTCGAATTTTAGAGAGTTGATCGAGCAAAACTTGCACTGTGGAATCCTTAATAAAAATATGATTTTGTATGCTCGAAAATTAATCGCAAGTGCACGATGTCAAGTAATAGTATAATGTAGGCGAGTACGAGTATCGTTTNTAATAGTATAATGTACGCGAGTACGAGTATCGTTTCACTGAAGACTATATTTTTGAAAATTATTATTTTTATTTATCAAATCTTTAGCAACAAAATTTGAATGGTTGTTTAGTACTACTATGCTCAAATAAACATGCAAATAAAAAGGTTCATGAATTAAATAATAAGATACAATATCTAGAATGGTTGATTAAAATTCAATGAAAAATGAATTTGTTGGGAATTTCAGTTTACCTACCCCTCGCTAATTAATTAATTCGTTCGATAGTGATTTACACTTCCGACAAAATTTTCTATTCAATTGAACACACCCTCTCGAGATATGCAAAACTAATTCTACTCAGTGAAGTAATTAAATGTCTTTAATTATTTATCAAGAGTGAATCGCATATCGATCTATGAAATCTCCTAGTTTTCGCCCTACTGGACTATGACTATCGGCGTGTATCCAATTTAATATGTCTATGTAAATTGTATATCCAAGGATTACGCTACTCGTTCCTATCACAAGCTATTCTCTCAAACTCACTCGCAATATAATATTATTATTAAAGTTAGCTACACTTTAATAATTGTAATGAAAACAGTAATACAATCAAGAATAAATCAACATCAACATGTGAATTAATCAAATCAAAATTCGGGATAGGATCTCCTTAAATCCCAACAAATATTGTAATTTAGCTACTCCAATTCAAAGTAAAAATAAACACAACAATGTTTAAAGGATAAAAACTAAATTAGATATACTAGATTTGACGAAAAATGCGAAGAACGATGCCCGAAAATCTTCGAATCTTCAACTTCAAGCAATTTCTCCTTTTTTCCTCTTCCTTGGCTGCTTAATGATGTCTCCAAATCTTCCAAAAACGTCCCATCTATCAGCCTCCTTTCAAAATATAGGAAAAAAATCGACAGCAAACCTTTCCAAAAATCAAACCCGCCCGGGAGGACATGAGTTTCCGCCCGGGCGGATGGCTTGCGCAGATCTTGTTTTAAATATTCATTCGAGGCGCTTGGGTGGACATAAGTTTCCGCCCCGGGCGGATGAATCTCGCAAAACATCTTTTAATCACACCTTGCAGGCGCCCGGGCGGACAAAAATATGCGCCCGGGCGGATGACTCTCGAATTTCTTCAGTAATTTCATGAATTTCCTGCATTTTCACCCATGAGACACATGAGCAACAATAAAACATAATATAGCCAAAATGTCACAAAATGCATGCAATCTAAACGATATATGCAACACAATGAGCTATCAAATAATATAAAAAACACGTAAAATCCACCTATATTAACCCCCCAATACTAACTTTTTGCTCGCTCTCGAGCAAAACAGGTGACACGACAAAACGAAACATGACAAAAAGTAGTTCGACAGTGAATTCATAGTAATCAGTTTGCCTTAGCGAAACTCAACATATTCCCTTGTCGATCAATGTAAAAGCACAACTCTTCGCACTTTCCTTGGTCTAGACATTGTTTCAAACCAAAACAGGAGCCGTCACCAAGCGCTCATTTAAATCCTCGTATGCCTGCAGACAGTAAGAGTTAAAATCAAACGGCACATCTTTCATAAGTAAAGAAGATAGAGGTTTGGAAATTTTTAAAAAATCTTTAATAAAACGCCGATAAAAACCGTGGCCTAGGAAACTTCTAACTCCCTTTATGGATGTCGGAGGTGGTAAGTTCTTGATAACTTCGACTTTTGCCTTATCCACCTCTATTCCATGCTCTGATATTTTGTGCCCCAATACTATGCCTTCTTGTACCATAAAATGGCACTTTTCCCAATTCAGCACCAAATTTTTCTCCTCGCATCTCATCAACACCACCTTCAAATTCTGCAAACAGTCATCAAAAGAAGAGCCAAATATCGAGAAGTCATCCATAAATATCTCAAGGAAAGTTTATGTCATGTCATGAAATATAGCGGTCATGCATCGCTGAAAAGTGGCAGGGGCATTACACAAACCAAAGGGCATCCGTCTAAAAGCAAAGGTACCATAAGGATAAGTGAAAGTGGTTTTCTCTTGGTCCTCGGGCACAATCATGATTTGGTTATACCCTGAATACCCATCCAAAAAACAATAAAACTCATGACCTGCTAACCTCTCAAGAATTTGATCAATGAAGGGTAGTGGAAAGTGATATTTACGGGTAGCATCATTCAATTTTCTATAATCAATGCACACACGCCATCCTGTACCTGTCCTAGTGGGTATTAATTCATTTCGTTCATTCGTGATAACAGTAATCCCACCTTTTTTCGGCACATATTGAACATGACTTACCCATGCACTATCAGATATAGGATAGATAATACATGAATCAAGGAGTTTGATAGTTTCTACTTTTACTACCTCTTGCATCTTTGGATTCAATCTTCTCTGAGGTTGCACAAGAGGCGAGTACTTGTCTTCCATCAATATTTTGTGCATGCAGACTGATGGATTGTGATATCCGCCACCTTCCATGCAAATGAACTCTTGTGCTCTTTCAAGACTTTCAGCAGTTTGTCCTCCATCACATCTGTCAAACAAGAAGAAATAATCACAGGAAGTTTATTATTCTCACCTAAATAGACGTATTTCATATGTGCAGGTAATGGCTTGAGCTCCAGAGTTGGTGGCTCCTCTAGGCTTGACTTCTGAAGGATCAAGTCTCTTCGATCCCCCAAGTCCTCTAATGTCATCTTCATTGGCCTCTTCCATGGATGGTTGGCATTGAGGTATGCCAATATTTCGGTTTTCTCTGCATCCAATTTCTCTTCTTTCAATTCGGTAGTGAGAATGGCTTCCAAAGGGTCCTTAATAATATCCTGCACATAGTTAGACACACGAGAGCCAAAAACATCAATTCTAAAACAACTATCAGAATGCAGTGTGTGCTTAAGTGCACTAAAAACGTCAAAAGTAATCTCTTATTCTCCCACTCTCAATCTCAACTTCCCTTCTTGCACATCAATTAGAGCCTTGCCAGTTGCAAGGAATGGTCTCCTCAAAATCAAAGGCATCTCCATGTCCTCCTCCATGTCGAGCACCATGAAATCTGCAGGAAAAATAAAATTTTCCTCTTTCACTAGCACATCCTCAATAATTCCCGTTGAATACTTGACAGATCTGTCTGCTAGCTGTAAAGACATCATTGTTGTCTTAGGTTCTCCCAACCCAAGTTTCCTAAATACAGACAAAGGCATGAGGTTAATGCTTGCACCAAGATCACATAAGGTTTTATGAAAAACAACATCACCAATCATTCTAGGAATAGAAAAACTCCATGGATCCTTAAGTTTCGGTGGGATCTTGTTTTGCACCAAAGCAGAGAAATTTTCAATTATATTTACCGTCATGTGATCCTCCAATTTTCTCTTTTCTGCTAAGATATCCTTCAAAAATTTAGCATAGCTAGGCATTTGCATCAAAGCATCGGCAAAAGGAATATTGTTATGCAATTTTTTAAATATCTCAAGAAACTTACAGAATTGCGCGTCAAGTTTTTCTTTTTTCAATGCTGCAGGGAAAGGAGGAGGTATAACAATTTTTGATTGTGCAATGGGTCCTGGTGTAGAGTTAGAAGACTTACCTTTAGATGTATCAGTCTGTTCATCCGGTACTTGACTTTTTTCCTTTTCTCTAGACTCTAAAATTTTTCCACTCTTCAACTCGATGGCCTTCACTTGCTCTTTTGGATTGGTTTCTGTGTTACTTGGCAAGGTGCCCGGCTCTCTACTTGCTATCATCTTAGCTAACTGTCCAATCTGATTCTGTAGCCCCTTTATCAATGTATCTTGATTTTGGAGTCTAGTTTCGGTAGATGAGATGAACTTAGACATCATCTGCTCCAAATTGGACTTTTCTTCTCTAGGAGGGTCAGATCTATACATTGGTTGTTTCCCATATGGTTGTCCTCCCGGTGGTCGATTCTGAATGTTTTGGCCACCCCATGAGAAGTTGAAATGTTGCCTCCCTCCAGGATTGTATGTGTTCGAATACGGATCATTCCTTGGACGGTTTTGGACTCCCACTTGATTCACTGGTGCCCCTTCTTGTACATAAAAGGGATTTTCATCTTGACAGTCTTTGGCAAAGTGTTCACCTCTACACTTATCACAGAATATCTCTTGAAGACGCATAGCCGTGCCACCCATATTCAAGCCGTCCAATTTCCTGTTCAAGACATCAAGTTGTGCTGTAATAGCGGAAAGGTCAGTTACCTGGTGAACTGTTGCATTTCTTCGCTGGTTGTTTCTTTCGGATTGAGGATGATAGCTGCTAGCGACCATCTCCTCCAATAACTCATATCCTTCCTCAGCAGTTTTTCTCAGTTGGTTTCCACAAGCAGCAACATCTATCATAGTACGATTAGGAGTAAGTAAGCCATAGTAAAAGGTTTGAACAACTAACCCAAGTGGCAGTTCGTGATGAGGACATCTTCGTAACAGATCTTTGAAAGGCTCCCATGCCTTATATAAAGACTCCTGCTCGAATTGAGCAAATGTCGTTATGTTCGCCGGCAGCTTCATGGTCTTAGATGGAGGAAAGTATTTAATGAGAAACGCTTTCGCCATGTCCTCCCATTTGGTGATCGAACCTACAGGGAAACTATTAACCATGATTTAGCTTTGTCACGTAAAGAGAAAGTAAATAACCGCAACCTAACAGCATCATCAGAAAATCCATTAAATTTAAAAGTATCGCCAATTTCAAGAAAATCTGCGATGTGCGTATTTGGGTCATCTACTGCAGATCCTCCAAACTGGACTGTATTCTGAATCATCTGGATTATAGCTGGCTTGATTTCGAAGTGGTTTGCCAGCACAATAGGCCTCACAATGCTGGGGCGTGCACCATCCAAAGAAGGTTGGGCATACTCTAGCATCGGTATGCGGCGTGGCATCTCAACATGTCTATCTTTATGGTGTTCCTCCTCCTGCTCATGTCTCTCCATCAGTTCCTTCAGTCTCTGCTGCTGTCTTCTTAAGCGGAAAGTTCTTTCAATTTCAGGGTCAAACTGCTCAAGCTCCACATCAAGTGACTTTGGCATGCACTGGAAAAGATATCTTGAATAGAATATGGAGTGTTAGCTCAAGAAAAAAAAACTATGCTAAAGAAAATAACTAAAAATAAAATTGTGAATTAACAGTCCCCGGCAACGGCGCCAAAAACTTGATCGAGCAAAACTTGCACTGTGGAATCCTTAATAAAAATATGATTTTGTATGCTCGAAAATTAATCGCAAGTGCACAACGTCAAGTAATAGTATAATGTACGCGAGTACGAGTATCGTTCCACTAAAGACTGTATTTGAAAATTATTATTTCTATTTATCAAATCTTTAGCAACGAAATTTGAATGGTTGTTTATTACTACTATGCTCAAATAAACATGCAAATAAAAAGGTTTAGGAATTAAATAATGAGATATAATATCTAGAATGATTGATTAAAATTCAATGAGAAATGAATTTGTTGAGAATTTAAGTTCACCTACCCCTCGTTAATTAATTAATTCGTTCGATAGTGATTTACGCTTCGAACAGGATTTCATATTCAATTGAACACACCCTCTCGAGCTATGCCAAACTAATTCTACTCAGTGAAAAAATTAAATGTCTTTAAGCATTTATCAAGAGTGAATCGCATATCGATCTATGAAATCCCCTAGTTTTCGCCCTACTGGACTATGACTATCGGCGCGTATCCAATTTCATATGTCTATGTAAATTGTAGATCAACGGATTATGCTACTCGTTCCTATCACAAGCTATTATCTCGAATTCACTGGCAATATAATATTATTATTAAAGTTAGCTACACTTTAATAATAGTAATGAAAACAGTAGTACAATAAAAAAATAAATCAACATCAACATGTGAATTAATCAACTCAAAGTTCGGGATAGGATCTCCTTAAATCCCAACAAATATTGTAATTTAGCTACTCAAATTCATAGTAAAAATAAACAAAACAATGTTTAAAGCATAAAAACTAAATTAGAAATACTAGATTTGACGAAAAACGCGAAGAACGATGCCCGGAAATCTTCGAATCTTCAACTCCAAGAAATCTCTCCTTTTCTCTTCTTCCTTGGCTGCTAAATGATGTCTCCAAATCTTCCAAAAACGTTCCATCTATCAGCCTCCTTTCAAATTTTAGGAAAAAAAATCGGCAGCAAATATTTCCAAAAATCAAACCCGCCCGAGCGGTCATGAGTTTCCGCCCGGGCGGATGGCTTGTGCAGATCTGGTTTTAAATATTCATTTGACGCACCCGGGCAGACGTAAGTTTCCGCCTGGGCGGATGACTCTCGCAAAACATCTTTTAATCACACCATGCAGGCGCCCGGGCTGACATAAATATGCGCCCGAGTGGATGACTCTCGAATTTCTTCAGTAATTTCACGAATATCTTGCATTTTCACCCACGAGACACATGAGCAACAATAAAACATAATATAGCCAAAATGTCACAAAATGCATGCAATCTAAACGATATATGCAACACAATAAGCTATCACATAATATGAAAAACACGTAAAATCCACCTATATCAATAGCTCATAAGAATATTGTTGGTTAAGTTGATGATAAGTTGATCATATGAATCTGGTAGATTTTGAATTAGAAGTTCTGCACATTCATTTTTCTCTATTTTATCCCCTCATTGAAGTGAGTTGGACAAATAGAGTATTTAATGTGTTGATATGGTCGGTCATTGATGAGAATTCCGTCATCCGAAGAGTATAAAACATTCTCTTTAGGAAAATCTTGTTGTGTAGTGACTTGACCTCGTATATCTTTGTCCGAGTATCCTAGATGAATTTTGCTGTTTTTATCTCAGACATACTTGTTAGTACTTCGTCTGCTATAGACAAGTGTAAATTGACAACAACGTTATCGTTCATCTCATTCCACTTTCCATCGTCTGTCATTTCCACCGGTCTTTCTCCAATATCCGTCAAGAAATTATCTTTTCTTAAAACTACTTGTATCTTTATTTTTCACAGCATAAAATTGTTACAATTGAATTTTGTTATCTCTTACATGTCCGTCATTACTTCTAAAACAATTTAGTATAATGGACAAAATAATCTTGCCTTAATAAAAAAATCTCAACAAAAATCTTTTCTGATGTGCAAAATCAGTCTAGACTGCAACCACATAGCATACTCAGAATTTTAATAAATTTTAAAACAAGGCTCTGATACCACTTGTTGATCCCATGTGTGGCAAATTGAGATAATAATATGAAAATAAAATATAAAACTGGAGTCCGAGATTTACGTGGAAAACTCCTAAAAATTATTAGGATAATAACAATGGACAAGATAAAAAAAAATTCCACTATAATATTTTATGATGTATAACCACTCACCGTGTTTCCAAAGATAACACACTTTCTCTTAATACAGGAGAACAAAAACCTCACAAATATTATAGAACTAAACACTCAAATGCTATAAAATGAGATAAAGAACTCAAGGGATGTTCTAAATGCAAAATATTCATCAAATCCTTCGGCCAAATTTGCAGCCAAATCTGACAAATATCTGTCGACTTTTTTGACTAAATGACTTTTCGACTGATGACGTATCATTTTTTGTAATTTTCAAATCACGTAAGCATTCCAATGAAAAAAAGGAAAAAAGTTTGTAACAAAAAAACAGATTAATTGGGATCGATAAACTTCGATTAGTTACATGACACTACAACAAATCAATTATATGACGATTTTTGCATTTTACCATATCATCTCCCAAGTTTTGAATAGGACTTTGGATGAAATATTTGAATTGATGTGGTATGTGTAGGCCGGGGAGAAATTTTTCGTTGGCTTTAAAATCATTATTATCTATCCTTTTCAAATGTTCACTTCCAAATATTAAATATGTTATTATGTGTTCGCTGTATAAATATTAATTTTGTTTCAACTTTACGTTTTAAATTATTTTGTTTTGATTTGTAACATTTGCATGTGAATGTACTTTCTAGAGAGCAAGTCACGTGACCAATTTTCTTCGTAACTAGTTCGGAAAATAAATTTTAAACATAAATAAAATTGGTTCAACGTTGCACAATGTTCGCCAGTAAATAAAAAAGAGTCTCAAGCATTTAGGAAAGAAAATAGAGAACCTCTCCCCCAGTGGAAATTTTGAAAAATAACTTTGGTTAAATTAAATTTTTGAAAATAAATTCTCTCTAAAAATGTATTTGAATGTTTTCAAATATACTTGAGAGGGTTAGATTATTATTTTTTTTAAAAAAAGCTGAAGCGTGGTTATTTGCTAACAATCCTAGAAAATAGGTGTTTTACTTCGGATAGCACATGAAGTAATAGGAAGATAATTACCGAAGTATACAATTATGAAATAAAAAAAAGTATGTTTATATTCTAATTATAAACGAAGTCTAATGCTTTTAAAAAGTGAAGCTTTTGACCGGTTCAAAGAGACGAAATCCGATTGTAATTGGACCCGTTCTGAAGTAAAATAATGTCTTTTACTTCATCGGTTTTGTTAATTAAAGAAGTGAATATAACTACACAAGTTATATTGATTGACGAAGTAAAATACGTCTTATACTTAGCTACAATTTGGATTTATCGAAATATATTTGTTTTATTACTTCATCATTCATTTGTACGATAGAAGTTATAGACAATATTTCATTTCATCATAATTTAATTTAACAAAGTAAGTGTTAATTATTACCACACTAATTTAATATTTTCTGATGTATGTGAATTATATTTAACTTCTTTTTTCAAATAAAAGTCATTAAACTTTTACAATAAATAACTGTATTTTTTACACAATCTTGTAAAAGAACTTGATCACATAATTTATTTAAGAATCTAATTTCTTCAACAGTTCATAAACCAAACTTGAAGAAAAATCAAAATATCATGTTGTAGTTAAAAGGAGCAACATGGCCGAACATATTTCATCCAAGGGCGGAGCCACATGCTTGGGTGGCTTAATTTTTTTTAAAAAAAATTATATGTAAATTTTGTATATTTTGGAATAATATGATATTAGCCCGGGTAGATCAATTTAAAATATTAAAAGATTTTAAAGTTTAAAATTCTAACCCGGGCATAGTCATATTTCTGGCTCCGCCACTAATTTCATCACAAACTTTTAATGAGTTGTTATAGAGAGAAACAAATCCACAGAGGGTGGGTTAAATTCTCATGTACTACCTATAACTTCAACATTATTAATTAGCAATTATCAATTCTTACGTAAAAAATGCAAGAATCCATAAACTCAACAATTTCAACTTAAATTCTTTACATATTCCGTCAAAATCTCCATTAATTCCATATTCCTCCAACTCAATGCAAACCCCATATACAATAGCAGAATCACATGGAATGGCCTAATATATTCACATACACACTATCAGTACATAATCCAAACAGCTAGTCATTGCTTCTCATAATACCTAGGATTACAAAAAATTTCAATTAATTATTTCAAATCTGAAACAAACTTAACAAAAACATAAAGTGTTCATCCTTTACCTTTCTAAGTAAACAAAAGTGGTCAAGTTTAAAACTCGTATTTAGCTTATATTGAAATCAAGCTTATATTGAAATCAAACTAGCATGTACTAATAATTCTATGATATTTCATCACTTAAGATTTTTAAATTGAACCAACAAAATATCCAGATAAAAAGAAAATAACATAACAAAACATAATTGCTGTTGGTTTCAAATCCAATAGTACACGATGTGAGTCTCACTCTTAAGGGCATAGTCTTCTACCATTTGATTCAATTATAGAAGTTGAGAGCAACAACTCTCAACTGCCACATATTCAGATTCAATAGTCGAGAGTGGCACACGGTTTTGCTTCATATTATTCCATGAAACAGGTTATTTCCAAGGTATAAACAGCCTCCTGTATTGCTCTTTTTGTCATCTAAATCTCTAGCCCAATCGGCATCACTAAATCCTTCTAGATTGGTATTGGTTTCCCTAGTGTACCACAATCCCATATCCAAAGTGCTTGCTATGTATCGTAAGATGTCACATCTTTTAAGTAAGTGATCTTGGGATTTGATTGGGACACCGCACACAAACATACACTAAACATAATATCTGAATAGTTTGCAGTCAAATATAGGAAAATTCCAATGATGTTATAGTACAGGGTGTTTTCAACACCTTCAACGACATCGTCTTTGCATAGTTTCTCACTAGACCCGTGGAAGTTTTTATGTGTTAAGTGTTATCATGACAGAATTTCTTCACTAAATTCTTTGAATATTTTTTTCGACACATAAAGATTTTATCATGCAATTATTTTATTTGAAGGCCAAGAAAGAAACTTAACTCACCTGCCATGCTCATTTCAAATGTCGAAAACATACATTCAACAAAATTATTCACATGCTTGTTTGAAGAAGTACAAAAAATAATGACATCCACATAGATTTGGCAAATAATTATATCATCTTTCGACCTATGAATAAAGAGACTTTTGTCAACATCACTTCCTTTGAAGCCAATTTTGTGTAAGTACACAGTTAACCAACTATACCATACACGTGAAGCTTGCTTAAATCCAAAGAGCGTTTTCTTCAACTCATAGATATGGTCCAGGTGTTGTGGATCTTCAAAGCCCTCTGGTTGTCTCACATAAACTTCCTCATTTAAGATACCATTTAAAAACGCACTTTTCACATCCATTTGATAGAGTTTAATTCTCATATGTCATGTAATGCCAAGAAAAATTCGCTATGACTCAATACGGGCTACAGAAGCAAAGATTTCATCAAAATCAACTCCTTCTACCTGTATATACCGGTGAGCAATCAACTGTGTATAATTCATAACCATGTTCCCTTACTCATTAGTTTTGTTTTTAAAATCCATTTGGTTCCAATGATGTTACTGTGTTCAAGAGGTGGAACTAAGTATCATACATCATTTTGGACGAATTGTTTAAGCACATCATGTATTGCGTTGTTCCAAAATTTTCTGTAGCCAAAATTTTTCGTACTTCGAGTTTGCATGTCCCAGTGTACATTGTGACGAGTGATGATTCTTCTGTATTTTTTTGGGAATATCTTTTCCATCATTGTTCATATCATCGTCACTTTGTTGATCCTCCTTGGATTCTTTCAATCTCAGAGGCCACGTTGTGCTGAGTGTTACAACATCTGGTACAATACCTGCATTATCCAATAGTATGGAAACTTCCAAAAAATCTTATGTATCATCTTCAACTGTTTTTCCTTAGAGATCAACAAAATCATAGAGTACAACATTAATGGATTCCATAATCGTCCCAGTTCTTAAACTAAACATTCGATAGATACGACTATTTGTAGTGTATCTAAGAAACAAGTACTTATTGCTCTTGGAATCAAACTTAGCTTGTTGATCTCTGTCAGTTAAAACATAGTATATGCATCCAAAAACATGAAAACATTTAAGATTCGGTTTCTTTCCCATAATTATCTCATAGGATGTCACAGTAGTATCACTTCTCAAATATACGTGATTTGAAATATGACATACTTTGTTTAGGGCCTCAGCCCAAAAACGTTTTGAAATGGTAAGGTATGTTTTTCCGCTAAGCAATACTATTTTTTGGGGAGTCTTTGGAGGCAAAGAACTCATGAATTATAACTTTCTTATCACACAACGATGAAAACATAGAGTTATTGAACTCCTTACCTTGGTCGGTTTTGATTTTCTTACCTTCAAGTTATGTAGGTTAGTAATCTTTGCAAGTAAACTTTTAAAAGAAATGGAAGTGACTAATTCTTCCCTAAGAAAGCTTATCCTTGTGAACCTTGAAAAGTCATCGGCACAAACAAAAGAATATTTTTTACATTTATAAATTTTTACTTCTATAGGACCCATAAGATCCATATGTAGGCAGTGTATTGTGCCAAAGTGTTGCAACACGAGGTGCGACACCCGAGTTTGCTTATCCTTTTGAAAAGCCCTGCAAGCATATGGTGTCCTCGAGGATAAATTAGGCATACCTCGTAAAACATCATGCTTACTAAAGCTTTTCAATGTCTTGAAGTTTACATGACCCAACTTTTGATGCCAGAGATCAGGTTCACTCAACTTTTTATGTTCTCTTGTAAGTTATTCTCTTTGTTGATAACAATTATCTACATATCTTGTACTTTAATTCCTCTGTCAAAATTGCCTTTGGGTGGATGAAAATCTTTGAGAATTTTCAGGAGTTTTTAGACTAGAGAACTTAGATTGTTGTCCAACTTTCTTTTTATTTTTTAATATTTTTCAAATAAACTCCAAACTTCTTCGTGATTAATGAGATGGAGTCTTCACAGAGGTCCGACTAATTGACTGAAAATTTAAGAAGATCGATGTAGGAATTATTAAAAACTTGGAAAACAATAGTCTTATCTTTATCTTTTTTTGTAGATTCATGTTCATCGCGAAAGTATGAAAGGAATTAATCAAGTCATCTAGTGCGAGCTGAGTTGTATCTTTTGCTTCATAAATTGCACAGATCTTGATATCGAACGCTTCAAAAGTGATCGTAACACTTTACTGACAAATTTTGATTTGAAATTGGATCACAAAGGCTAAACGCTTCATTGACTCTCTCTCTCAAGCGACGATCATACTCGGTAATTGTCTCAGTTCTTCCATTTACAATCTTTCAAATTTAGAGGTTAGCATTTCTCATGCATCCTTAGCATAAACACAATTGATAATCAGACTAAATATGTTTATATCAATTGATGTGAAGATGACATTTAATGCCTTTGAGTTGTAGTTCGAAATTCGGACTCCATCAGTTGTGCATACACTTTCTAGTTTAATCAGCATGTCATCATCTTCATCAACTTTTTTTGGTAAATTCAAACCGTTGAAAACTCATTGCCATGCTCTTTCATCTATGGACTTGATATAGAATCTTTTTTTGACTTTCCAAATAGTATAACTGGATCCATTCAAGATAGTTGGTCATAGTGCAACATTCTCAAGTGACACGTCCATCTAATTTTACCTGTTAAACAAAAATAACATGAATATCAATTAGTAACGTCAAGAGTTGGCTCTGATACTAAGTGAAAGAATTATGTTTAATATAATAGTAAGGATTGTGTGTAACAGATATAAGTATTATCTCATATTTTGTAACACCTCGTGACAACATGTAGGAAAATAATATAAAATACAAATAAATAACTTAATCAAAAATAACATAGAGATATTGATGCACAAGTGAACAAACTTGTGCGATGTCTCATAGCAAAATAATCACTAGAAAAACTTTTCATTTTACAAAACCAATACTACAAACTTGTGCGTTATCTCATGACAAAATATTCACTATAAAAACTTTTCAGTTTACAAAACCAATACTAGTGAAGAAACAAAAATTTATCTTACTTAACAAGTCAAGGAAGTAAATTACAACCTAAAATATCAATAAAAAAATAACCAAAACACAAGAATGAAAATCTGTGTAGCCAAAATTCGGAGCAACAAAATAATTTTTCAATCAACACTTTATACGGATGTAATCTTCAAATGTCTCTAACACGTCATGACAACACATTGAAACAGCGATACTTCATCTTTTCGAGTTCTTCAGAAAATTATCTCTTTTTTTCCTCGTATCTCGTTCGTCTAGCTTTTTTCTTTGGTGCAACAATTATTCTTCAATATATATAGACTTGTGTTGATCTTGATAGCATCTTTGAATAGATTCCTACAAAATACAGAAAGTAGTCTTTCATTATAAAACAATTTCTTCTAAATATTAAATATCAAATCTAGAGTTTAAGAAACTCAATATTCTAGAAAGACAAAACTCTTATGTAAAATCTTATTAAAAAAGGTAAAAAAAAAAAACTCTTATTAGGATTTCTATCCATGTGCTTCTTTTTTTGGAACGTTGATCTTTGTATGAACGGTTGAGATCTCACGCCCATTTTTTTTTTCTCGAGATGTCTTTTCGACCTCGCCCAAATATTGACTGTCAGATCAGTTTTGATCGTGCGGTTTTGATCTTCCGAACTTCATTTCCTATAAATATGGGTTACTCCCCTCATTTTCACTTTCTTTCTTCCCGAGCCATTACTCTGCCTAACTAACTATTAAATCCCGATCAAAATTTCCTGCTCGGTTTTAACTTTATATTTCGGTCCATATTTCTTGGTAAAATGAAAGTCGGGGTACCTTGTATGAGGTAGCCAGCTGTTATTAAGACGCCAAGTGGGGTTATATCATTAGGAAGAGATCGGGCATATCTGTTGGCTTTGACCTACACATGCCTGGGATTAGTGATCGAGCGCATAGCCCACCCTAGGGTTTTCACATCTTCTATACCGATAAGGTGGATATGGATCTTAGGTTCCCTGTGACTCGTATAATCCAAAATATGTGTTAACACTATCGTCTCTGTCTGAGACAACTAGCTCGATCCCAACTCCTATTCCACCCTTCTTTCCTTATGGTTATTTTTGAATATTTTGAGATTCTTATTAATGTGACCCCCCCTTCTCATGGTTTTAGACATTCAATCATTGCTATCACAAGCACTACTCCCTTTAGCTTTCGTTCTTCGATGCATATTTATATCACCACTCTGCTCGGCCCCTATCAACACTGTGATCCAGCTCGGTTTACAGCAATTCAGCGAGAATTATATTGGTTCACCAGACCAAACCTCATGTACAATTTTTTATATCATCTATATGTTTATGTTTTTTTAATACATTAAGATTTTGAACAAATTTATTTTTATCCAGGATGGGAAAGCTTCTTAATGAAAATATGATTTGATTATTGTTAATGGTGATTCAATTATTTATGAAATGTAAGATTTATAGTAAATTTTAAAATTTTAAAAAAATATTTGATTAAAAAGTCACGTACATGAGATTAAGAGGGAAACAAAGACATCTTATTGCACTAAAACCAAATTTTTATTAATTAAATTTTCAGAACACGAATATAAGTTAATTTACATAACGCAATCGAATATTTTTCTTATAGAATGTGCAAAATACTGGTGAGCATTGAACTGCAATTGCTCCATGCTTCATTTTGAGCATGCGTGACTATCTTCAAATTTATTTTTTTTTTTTGGTGTGTGAAATAATTTTTAGACTTTGAAAACATTGCTTTCATTTTAATATGAGATTATTTTTGAAACCGTAAGTTGCTCAGCATTTTCGAAATAAATTAAACTCCAGGATTAAAAAAAAAAGATGATACATTCATATTCATTTTTGGACTAATTATTCTTCTGGTCTTCAAATTACTTTCATCACTATATGGAAACTTGATATTCTTAATTGTATATGTTTTCACGTTTTTACTAACTAGTCATTAGAAGTACGCTTCTTAGCATTCTTACACAAATTGTATATAAGGAAACACAATACAACGGTTTTGGAATAATAATAGAAATCATTTTTCCTCAGCTCAGCGAGCTTGCTCCCAACTTCTTCACATGGTATCAGATGCGTAGGGCTTATTCCTGGAGCTCAATTTTTCGTTTCAATTGCTCGATTGAGAAGCTCTCGAAGCAATTCTTAACTGATCTCTTTCAGCGATCCGACGGCGACTAATTGCAACTTCAATGATCCGCTGTATATTCATCCATCCGACACTCCAGGGACAAATCTGGTGAGTGATCAATTGATTGGTGTGGAAAATTATGGAATTTGGAGCAGAGCTATGTTGATTGCACTGCGAGCAAAGAACAAAATCGCTTTAATAGATGGCAATTGTCGACAAGCAACAGTGGGTAGCCATAATTTACTTCAACGGGAAAGATGATGCACTTGTCATATCGTGGATCATGAACAACGTCTTGAAAGAAATTTTTGGTGGAATAATCTATGCATCGGATGCTTCGGCAGTGTGGATAGATTTGAAGGAACAGTTCGATAAGATCAATGGATCGAGAATTTTTTCACTACACAGATAAATTGGGCGACTCACCCAAGGTAATAGTACTATCCCCACATATTATTGTAAGCTTAAGCAGCTTTGGGATTAATACTCAACTCTTGTAGTTCTACCTTCGTGTGAATGTGATACCGCTAGGAAACATCTGGAGCATTACCAACAGCAAAGACTTCTTCAATTCCTCATGGGACTCAATGACATCTACATGAATATAAGAAGTCAGATTTTAATGATGAGTCCATTGCCTAGAGTTGGACAAGCTTTTTCATTACTTTCTCAAGAGGAATCTCATAGGGCATTGTCTTCGGTTGAAGCTCCTATAGCAGCCTTCTATACTAATCAGAACAGAGGAGGTAATGTAATGAAAGAGAGGACAAACTTGAGTTGTGATCATTGTAGTTGGAGTGGTCATACCAAAGAATATTGCTATAAAGTTGTTGGTTATCCCTCATGTCATAAACTATACAAAGCTCCAAATAAAAGACTAAACAAGACAGGGTACAGGGATAATTGGAAAGGCTGAAAGATATCAGGAGATGCCAATCTTGTAGAAGAAAACACCACTGCTTTCCAAGCAAAACCAACGACTGGAACTCCATCTCTTTTTACTCCTGGTGAATATGCTGAAATCCTGAAGCTTTTGGGCAGTAGCAATGTACAAGATGAATGTGCACCAGCTGTAAATATGGCAGGTACTACCTCAAACAATATCGGCTCAGAATGGATAATTGACACAATAGCTAATGAGCACATGATTGGTGATTTCTCTCTATTGAAAATCTCAAAATCTGTGGTAGGCTCTACTGGCACAGTGAGACTGCCAGATGGTAATAGAGCTAATGTTGATAAAATTGGTTCGGTCTCTTTGACAAGTTCCATTGTGCTCGAACATGTCCTATACATACCCCACTTTCGATTCAATCTTTTGTCGGTCTCCAAGTTCACAAGAAAGCATGGTTGTTTTGTTACATTTTACCCTCGTTTTTGCATGTTTCAGGACCTCAGGACTGGGAGAGTAATGGAGATTGGTAGGGAAAGGCATGGACTTTATCACTTCATCTCAGAATCAGTGCCAGAATCAACTCACAGAGATAGTTTCACTTTTCCATATTTTATACTAAATATGGTGGATTGTATTCGATCATGTTCAGCTATTGAATCTTGCAAACATGTGAATATTGATACTTCGAATAAGAGGTTAGGACATATGTCTATATCAAGAATGCAAATGTTGCCTTTTATACGAAGTGATCACTATCTCATTGCTCTGTGTGCCCTGTTTCAAAGCAAAGTAGATTAGAGTTTCCATGAGTTAGTTCATTGATGAAACTTAAAATTAATAATTTATTATATGTTAAAACCTATATTTTAAAATTTAAGTTTCATTAAAATTATAAAATTATGTTATTTTAGTATTGTGTGTTTATATTTAAATGTCTTACTAAATATTTTTTATTTTCAGGTTTTATACGTGTTAGTAAAATAATGATAACTCAAGCTAGAAAACTCAAATGGAGGTGATTCAAACATGTTTGGAATCCTTGAGAAATTATCTACAACTTTGCAGAAGACATGATTGCCTAAAAAGTTGGTTAAGATGATCAAATTGTGAAAATGAGGATAAATTTACTTTCACCATGACCAGCATATAGTAAAAAAATCATAACTATTTCAATATTTAACCAAATGAGGTGAACCAAGTGGCCAAATTCATCTACAGACAATTCCCCACATGTTTACTGTTTTGAGTAGAGTCAAATTCGGTGATTAAGGTCGTGGAACAAAGCATTGAAAGAAGGGACATGCAATTGAAGTTGGAGGAGACAAAGACTACTATTACAACTACATTGCAGTAATAAAAATTTTTACCCTTTCTCTCATTTGGCCTATAAATAGAGGCCTTGTGCTAGCTTGAGAATCATTCTATCTCATTGTAAAATATAGTGTGAGTGTGTATAAAAGTTTTAAATTCCAATATATTTTTCATTTTCCAAATTATGGGTGATGTTTTTAGTGTTGATCAAAAGTAAGTTCATGGAAAGCTAAATCTATTATGTCAAGGAGAAGAGGATGAATTCTTGGTGAAGTAAGATTGTTTATATTTTGTATATTCTTTCTTTATTTCTTTTCATTTTTCTAATTTCTTTTTATTGTAGGTATAAAAATGAATTATTTATTGTTATCAATTTACATCAAATGCTTGATACCATTGAAGTGGTTATCTTGATTTGTTGTTTAATTTTGATACAATAAATATTTCATCAATTATTATTGTTATGTTATATATATATATATATATATATAT
>NC_133310.1:6619835-6621324 GCF_012295235.1 Primulina huaijiensis | reverse complement strand
TGGATGGAAAAATCATCCTAATTTTAGTTGGAGGAATGATAATAATGCACAACCCTCACAACAATATTTTCAAAATAACCAAAATCATCAAGGTTATATTCCTTATGTTACACCTCCAAGAAAAAACTTTGAAGATGTAATTCATGCATTTATCCAAAAGCAAGAATCTATCAATATTCAAAACAGTCAATCTATGACTGATTTGAAAGAAACTCTTGCAAAATTTGCATCTGCACTTAATATTCATGAAAAAGGAAAATTTCCATCTCAACTTCAATCTAATCCTAAAAATCAAAATTTAAAAAATGAAAAAATTGATCAAATAAAATTTGTTATTACACTTAGAAGTGGTAAAATAGTTAATGATCCATATAGTAATGAAAACAAGGATCATTTAAAATCAAAGAGTAAGGATGATAATCCTGATACTTTTGAGAATGATGATACCTTAAATTCTAAAAATAATATGTTGAATGATAAATCATCTGAAATAGTAAATGAATCAAATAAACCTCCACCATTTCCTCATGCATTAACAAATCATAAAAAACAAAAAAATGATATTGATATCTATGAAGTTTTTAAACAAGTAAAGATAAATATTCTATTATTAGATGCTATTAAACAAGTACCTTCATATGCAAAATTTTTAAAAGACTTTTGTACTGTGAAGAGAATTGCATGTGAAGAAGAAAGCATTTTTGGCTGAACAAGTAAGTTTTATTCTTCAAAATAATTCTAGTTTAAAATATAAAGATCCTGGTTGTCCAATAATTTCATGTATTATTGGAGAAAATAAAATTAAAAAAGCTTTGTTAGTTTGGGAGCAAGTGTGAATTTACTCCCTTATTCAGTTTATGAAAAACTTAATTTAGGAGAATTAAAACCACTTCTGTTACTCTCTTACTGGTGGATATATCAATCAAAATACCTAGAGGTATTGTAGAAGATGTGTTGGTTCAAGTTGATAAATTCATATATCCTGTAGATTTTATTGTTTTGGATACACAACCAATAGAAGTACATAATAAAATTCCAGTAATATTGGGACGACCATTTCTAGCAACTTCAAATGCTTTAATTAATTGTCGAAATGGAATAATGAAATTGTCTTTTGGAAATATGACTCTAGAACTTAATGTGTTCAATTTATGTAAACAACCAAGTATTAATGAAAATGAATATGATAATGAAATTGAAACAATTGTGGAAGAAAATATACAAGAAGAAAACTTAAATCAACAATCTGAAGTTTTTTCAATAGAAAGTTTTGAGTCTGAAAATAATTTTAAAGAAGATGATAATACAAAACTTGAATTAAAAGTTTTACCATTCGAATTGAAATATGTATTTCTTGGTGAAAATAAAACATTTCCTGTTGTAATTTCTTCCACTCTTCTACCAAATCAAGAAGAAGATTTAATTAAATTACTTAAAAAATATAAAAATGCAATTGGATGGACTTTGAAAGATATAAAAGGTATAAATC
>NC_133310.1:6617922-6619206 GCF_012295235.1 Primulina huaijiensis | reverse complement strand
GTAGGGTCAGACACCCTAACATCACGGCGCAAGATCGGCCGTAGACCCACCAGGAAGTGCATCATCTTAGCTCTGGCATCATTTGCTATCAGGGGCACAAAGTGACAGCCCCTCTCGAACTTACGGATGAACTCCGTAACCGTCATATCACCCTGTCTCAAGCTCATGAACTCGGTAGTCAACCTGGTGCGCACTTCCTCAGCAAAATATTTGGAGTAGAAAACCTCCGTGAAGCGTGTCCAAGTCAGTGTAGCCAAGTTCAAGGCTACTGCTGCTCCTTCCCACCATAAGCGGGCATCTCCACTGAATAAGTAGGTGGCACATCGGACTCTGTCTGCATCTCCAAGCTCCATGAACTCGAAGATAACCTCGAGGGATTTGATCCATCCCTCGGCAATCATGGGGTCAGACGTCCCAGAAAACTCCTTCGGACGCATCTTCATAAACCTCTCATAGACAGCCTCGGGCCCTGTCGGCCTGGCTGCGACTGCAGCATTGTCCCCTGCAAACTGTGCAAAGAACCTAGTCATCCCAGCTAGCATCTGGGCATTCATGTCAGGTGGAGGTGGAGGAGGTGGAGGTCTGAATCCCCCCTGTCCTTGATCCTTACCGTCTTCATGACGGCGATCATCATTACCTCTCGGGCGTCCAACCTGGCGTCTAGGAGGCATACTGTTCCATACATAACCCATACGTAACTAACATGCATAATTCCATAATTTATTCTAAATAAATACTGAAATACTGAAAAGATTTGATCGTAAAACATTTCATGGAAACATGCTGGCAAAGTAATTCATGCTTTAAATAAAATGCTGAAATGTAAAACTTACAGACCGAAGACGTGGCTTCGTGAGCTTCTCGTGGTCAGTAGTAGTGCAACCCTTTACAAGATCATAGGCTCTGATACCAACTGTGAAGGCCTAAAAATCCTTGCTTGAAAATTTGCGGAAAAATTAAAAATTTTCTTTTTAAATAATCAAAATGCCTCATTCATAAATAAACCGATAAACAAAGTTTTATATTCAAAATGACAGCGGAAGAAAAGATTTATTTGCGAAATAACAATTTAAGAGTATCCCACAACTGTTAAAAATTGTTTGAGAAATAAAATAATAAATGCTGAACTGAGGTCCTCGGGTGCCACTACTGCTGACCCAAGCTGGCTCACTGGTCCCCGCCCTCGGCCCTGACCTCATCAGTACCTACAACAATCAAGTCTAGTGAGCCTAAAGACTCAGCATGCATATATCGTAGGTAACGAGTAAATACTAGTAAAATTTT
>NC_133310.1:6615907-6617536 GCF_012295235.1 Primulina huaijiensis | reverse complement strand
GTTGATGATGTCATATGGCATACCGAATGATATCCGTTTGATAATTGAAGCAAAAGTCCGATTGGTTGGGGAAGCAAGTGAAATAATAATAAGACATATGCCAGGATTTGGTAAAAGCACATATGCCTAAAAGCGAAGAGCTAAACGTATAGGTGGATGTCATAAGTGTGTAAGGTGGACTTGTAAAGGGAAATGCAAAAATGTTGGAATGACATCAATGAATAGCAAAGATAAAATTTTATTCATTAAGAATGGTCTGAGTGAAGAGCCTTTGGATAATTTTCTAGAGGTTTTTGATACACATTCTAGTGGGTACGTGCAAAATGAACTTCTTAAACTATGGTGGCAATTTCAACATGAGGAATATCAATATGGACGGTGGAATCAGCCTTATAAAGATGCTACTGTAGTAACGCATATCTGTTTAGATAAGTAAATATATATATACAATTTCGTCTCGGGAATCTGACGTTAAAAGATCATGTTTGCCAATTTATAAGAAAATTGGATGGGAAGCATATCCTCGTTTCATAGAAGGTGTTGAAGCCGTTACTGAACGTAAAATCAGAGGAAGATGTGAGCCACAATCAAAACTACGCTGCATATATGTGTTTTAATTTATGTCATTTTTACTTTCTTTTAATAATAATAAATTCTTGTTCCAATATTGACTTTTGGCATGTTACGCTTATAAATTCATATGCTGTGATTTAACAATTGCAGAAAACATATTTCTCAACATGTCGACGTCCACGGTAAGTAAAATTAAAAATATTTTTGTATTTTGTGGATCTAGTGCAGGAAAATATTCAATTTATGAAGAGGTAGAAGAAAAGTTTGGAATAACACTTGCTAAAAAAAAGATTCATTTGGTATATGGTGGTGGTGAAGTTGGTCTAATGGGAAAAGTTACAAAAGCTGCGCATGCAGGTGGAAGTGAAGTGTTAGGCATTATTTCGATTACCTTAGCCAGTCTTAATGGGCCAACAATAGGAGAAGAAATGAAAGTGGACAACGTGTATGAACGAATTACTTAAATGATTGAACATTTGATGCTTTCATTGCTTTGCCAGGAGGTTTCGGTACTTTGGAGGAAATATTTCTTACTGTTTGTTGGGCACAATTAAATATCCACAATAAGCCAATTGGTTTGTTAAATGTTAACAATTATTATAATAAACTGCTATCGTTTCTTGATGATGTTGTGTAACAGGGATTTATTTCATTAGCTTCGCGAAGGATGTTAGTTTCTGCTACAAGTGAAGGTGAACTTATTGATTTACTGCAAGGATTTAGTCATGAACCAGATCCATTCTTATCTCAACTTAATTGGCCAACATCAAATAGTAAGAAAAGAAAATTCATGTGATGCCGAACTTATGATTCAACGGTATGTTTTTAATTTTTTTTTTCTCTTTAAGGTATGAAAAATTTCTTCTTCTTCTCCTCTTAGTTTGTTTTTATATAAAAATAAAAAAAAATATTCATATATATAGTAATAATAATAATAATAATTTTTAGTTCAATAACGAGTAAGGTGTCAGTAAAATGCACCTGAGACGCATTAGTTAATAATTATTGGAAAATCACAATACACTAGATTTTAATATTCATTATATTCAAATTACA
>NC_133310.1:6565106-6615014 GCF_012295235.1 Primulina huaijiensis | reverse complement strand
AATTTATTATATGTTAAAATCTATATTTTAAAATTTAAGTTTCATTAAAATTATAAAATTATGTTATTTTAGTATTGTGTGTTTATATTTAAATGTATTACTAAATATGTTTTATTTTCAGGTTTTCTACGTGTTCGTAAAATAATGATAACTCAAGCTAGAAAACTCAAATGGAGGTGATTCAAACATGTTTGGAATCCTTGAGAAATTATCTACAACTTTGCAAAAGACATGATTGCCTAAAAAGTTGGTTAAGATGATCAAATTGTGAAAATATCAAAAGGAGGACAAATTTACTTTCATCATGATCAGCATATAGTAAAAAAATCATAACTATTTCAATATTTAACCAAATGAGGTGAACCAAGTGGCCAAATTCATCTACAGACAATTCCCCACATCTTTACTGTTTTGAGTAGAGTCAAATTCGGTGACTAAAGTCGTGGAACAAAGTATTGAAAGAAGGGACATGGAATTGAAGTTGGAGGAGACAAAGACCACTATTACAACTACATAGCATTAATAAACTTTTTTNTATATAATTATATCATATATTTCATTTAGACGATAGCGTGGCTCTGTCGGTTGTTTTAAATGAAATATTATGATATCTAACAATCTAACATTACTTTATCGCAACTAACTTTTACTTTCCGAATCTAACATTACTTTATCGCAACTAACTTTTACTTTCCGCATCTAACATTTACTTTATTTTATCGCAACTAACTTTTACTTTCCGCATCTAACATTTACTTTATCGCAACTAACTTTTACTTTCCGCGTCTAACTTTTACTTTCCCGCAACTAACTTATTAAATCATATATTTCATTTAGGCAATAGCGTGGCTCTGCCGGTTGTTCTAAATGAAATATAATGATTTAATTTAACATTTATTTTATGCAGTTATATATTTATATAGTTATATATATAATCATAGGTACCATATATAAAATATCAGTGAATTCAGTATTTTCTATAGTGGGAACTATAATATATTAGTTGTGTGTTTAAATATTTAATTTTCTTGGAACCATTATTTATGGTGGTTTCCTTTGTTTTACTTTTAGTTAAACAATATTGCATAAACCAAGAATAAATCCTCGTGCCTTGACAAAATTTATAATTTGTAAACTTCGTTATTGCATTTGGTAATCTATAAATTAATAAATTTAAACTTAAAATAACCTCTCTGTGGATCGATCTCGTACTTACGAAATATATTACTTGTAGACTACACTTGCGTGAATTATAATTGAAGTAGTAGCATTCATCTCAATCCTCATAAGAATTTCAATTGATTCATATGGACATTTGGGGTCCATTTCACACCACTACCTACAATGGTGAAAAGTACTTCCTCACCATTGTTGATGACTTCATTAGGGGAATATGGGTCTATCTCATGCAATCTAAGATGGATGTGCTTAGGATAATTGGGTTGTTCTTTGCTATGGTGGACAATCAATTTTCAAGAAAAATCCGAGCTGTTAGAATAGATAATGAAACTGACTTCTTCAAAAGTGAATGCCAACTCTTTTTTTTCTTCTTTGGGAGTGGTGCACAATAGCTCGTGTCTCTATACACCACAACAAAATGGAACAGTGGAGAGAAAGCATAGGCATATTCTTGATGTAGCACGAGCACTTCAATTCCAATCTTTTTTACCACTCAAATATTGAGGAGATTGTGTATTAACAGTTGTATATCTGATTATTAGAGCTTCTACACCACTGCTGAGGAACAAATCTCCTTTTGAACTGTTATTTCAGAAGGTTCCTCCATTGACTAACCTAAGAGTTTTTGGTTGCTTATGTTATGCTTCAGCTCTACCAGTAGGCCACAAGTTCTCACCTCGTGCTTTGCCTTGTGCCTTTATTGGATACTCCAATGTCTAGAAAAGGTACAAGCTTCTCAATCACCAGTCACGAAAGATTCTGATCTCCAGAGATGTGGTGTTTCATGAACACATATTTTCATTTGATGTTACTGATCAACCTCGTCCCATTTTTAATCCACCACCTCCTATGGTGGATCCCTCACTTATTGATGAAGGGCCATCCACTGCCCCACCTTCAGATGGACCATCAACTTCTGGTGATGCACACTCTAATATTTCATTGCGCAAATCCACCAGAACTAAAATTCCTTCGGTTTGGGCAAAAGATTACTATTGTTCATTTACCCACAACCATGGTCCCAACACTTGTCTTTATCCTATGACCAATTACCTTACCTATGATCATTTTTCCAAATCACACTAGAACTTTTTAGCAGTCATGTCTTCAGTCAAAGAGCCACACTTCTATCATGAGACAGTCACTGATGGTAAATGGTGTGATGCCATGAATGACAAACCTGTAGCTCTTGAAAGAAATCACACGTGGGACATTGTGGATTTGCAACCACAAGTCAAACCCATTGGATGCAGGTGGGTGTACAAAGTTAAAATTAAACCCGATGGTGATGTTGAAAGGTTTATGGTACGTTTAGTGGCAAAAGGGTACACGCAACAGCCAGGTATTGATTTCCATGACACCTTTTCTCCCACTGCGAAGATTGTGACAATTAGATGTCTCCTCAATGTGGCTGTGAATTATAATTGGCCCTTTTTTTCAAATGGATCTCACCAATGCGTTCTTTCAAAGAGATTTGGATGAGGATATTTATATGGATCTTCCACCAGGCTACAAAGTTCAAGGGGAAAACAAGGTTTGTAAGATAAGAAAGTCATTATATGGTTTGAAACAAGTCTCTCGTCAATGGAACATGTAATTCTCGAATGTCATGATAGAGGGTGGTTACTGTCAGTCTCAACATGACCATTCCTTGTTCTTCAAGCGTGATGATACTTCACTCACTTTGCTTGTAGTGTATGTTGATGACATTGTCATCACTGGGAGATGTACAACGGCAATCACAAATTTGAAAATGTTTCTTCACTACAAGCTGCAGCTTAAAGACCTTGGGCATCTCAAATACTTTCTAGGCATTGAAGTAGCACATTCCAAGAAGGGTATATATCTTAGCCAACGAAAGTATGCGTTGGAGCTTATTGCTGACACAGGGGTGGCGGGGGACAAGCAATTTGATACACCAATGGAGCAGAACAAGAAGCTCACTAGCCGTGAGCTTGATTCTGTTATTCAGCAAAGTCATAGAAATATTCAGTCGATGCTTTGCTGGTAGATCCAAGTGAATACCAACGATTGGTTGGTCAATTGATATACCTGACCATAACTCGACCTGACATCTGTTATGCAGTTCAATCTTTGAGTCAATTTTCACGAAAAGTTTGGGAAAGACCCAGCATGCCTACTTGCTTGAGCTTCTGGGAGTTTGTGATTTCCATCAACCTTAAAGAAGAATCCCATCTTGTTGCGCGAATCAAAACGGTTCAAGCTTGTTGTTCAGACCTACATCAAGCTTGAGGGGGGAGTGTTAATTGTATATGTTTTCAAGCTTTTACTAACTAGTCATTAGAAGTACGCTTCTTAGCATTCTTACACAAATTGTATATAAGGAAACACGATACAACGGTTTTGGAATAATAACAGAAATCATTTTTCCTCAGCTCAGTGAGCTTGCTCCCAACTTCTTAACAGATATATTAGGCTTACTTTCGATAATCGGAGGTCTTGACTTAGTCTCATATGCGCCTTTTTATTTATCTAATAAATCCTGTAATTTTCCATTTATTTTCCTGTGAAAGGAAATTTGTCTTGCTTTCTAATAAAAATGAAGCATGGAGCAATTGCAGTTCAATGCTCACCAGGATTTTGCACAATCTATAAGAAAAATATCCGATTGCGTAAATTATAATGAGTTCACAATTATTTATTTATTAAAATTAAAATATAATAATTAAATTAAAAATTAATAGTAATGCCTACTAAGTGTAAAATTCTCATAGAACACTCTAGAAGAGTTTACAAAAGATTAATTAATTAATAATTAATTGAGTAATTAAATAAAATCTATTTAATTTAATGCATAAATAAATAAATATGTATATATATATGCATGTACATGTGTGTGTATATATTGTATTATCAAAAGTTGGTAACAATTTATTTATGCATGGTATTTTCAAGAGTGAAAAATACAAACATGACAGTTTTTCATTAATGAAAAAAGGTATCCTGATAAAAGAATATTCATGATTAGATTAGAAAGAGACTTTTATATATATGTATAATCAATGGTTGAATTTAATACATAACAATTTTTACACAAATATTTTGTCCACCAAATTTTTTCTCTCCCTTTCTCCTCTCATCGAGGTTGAAACCCCTTCCTCCATAGTATCGCCATCGGAATTTCGAAATTTAAGCTATAAACTCTCGAAGCAAATTTCGTTTAGATTTTTAGTGCGATCTATACAAAGAATTCAGTTTCTGATCGTGGACCTGATTCAGGAGATTGAAAATGTGGTTGATTCGAGTAGATTGTTCGTATTGATTTACAAGAAGAACCAATTTCATTAATCCTGAATTGGATTAGTGTCCAGCATTCTTAAACGCAAAGGTAAATCAAATCTTAACATCCTATGAATGGTTCAAATTATATGACGTCCAAAGGAGTTTTGATTGTAAAAATACAATATTTTTAAACTTTCGTTGTTACTTGAATGCAAGAAAACGATACACCAACAGCAGATAGGTTGGAAACCTTGTGTGTCTACATATGTAGCTATATATGAAAATATGTGTGCATGTATACTAGCACTTGTGTCATCCTCGAGACCCATTCTGTCGCATGCGCTGCTCCACAATTAGTATTTATAACAGCCGTTTCTTTTTCTTCCTCGTTTTATGAAAATGATTAACTCAAGTTTGTGTAAGAGTCGATTGTAAGTCATTATAAACTATATTAAATTCTCATTTTTTATCCGTGTGGGATTGGGTATTACAACTTCACCATACATGTTGTGTGATGCCCCTTTCACATATGAGTTAAGGAAAATATTTCAAATCGTTTATAACATAGTATAATAGATTCATATAATAACTTAGGTTAATAATTTTATTTAAAAAAAAACTGGTAAAAAGTTGTTTTTATATAAGCTCATTGCGAAATTGGGAGAAATTTCTTTTTTTTGTGTCTAATAACTAGCACAATTTAATTTTTTTGTCTTGTTATCGTTCAATTCACAATTTAATTTACTTGTACTTATTTTCAATTTTGATTATTTTTCACATGAGTGCTAACATGACATTAGGTATGTCAGAAACTTTTGCTGACACGTGTTAGGGTGCAATAATTGCCCCTATTGAAAAATCAAACGAAATGTGACGTTTGAGGTGTTGTAATTGTTTTAAAGATTTGACCTGCATCGCTACAAGCTATAACTTTTGATAAAACGACAACCTCTCAGTCCTACGATTGGTATCAAATCCAAGGTCTCGGATTCGATTATCATTGATTGCAAAGAGTACAAATATTGGGAGAGGGGTTATTGGAGTGCAATAATTGCCTATGCTGGGAGAGCTATCGAAACATGGTGTTTGAGTTGTTGTATGATTTACAATACTTGTGTTTGATATTACCATCAGCTATAACTTTTGGTAAAATGGCAATAACTCGGTCATACAATATGTTATCATTTTTCTATGTCATGTTAGCAATATGATGAAAATGACTAAAAAAATTACAATCTAGTGGGTTAAGACCGAAAATTGTCTGACAACGTGATAAGAAAAATGATAAACATATAATTTACAAGAGCAAAAATGTAATTTAATTTATCAATCATGTTTATGCAGGTCTAGGCCTAACGCATGACAGAACTATGTCAAATCCGACTGACAGTAGTATCACCAGGAGAGAAATGTTATGTAGGGAAATGTATCACGTATATGGTAGTCACCTCCTAAACATATGGGACAAAGTACTGCTAAATCCATTACAACCACCTCTTGAATTTATATGAGTTATCTCTAGATTCCTAGTATTAGTGTATCTGTGATGCACATATCCCACATAAAAAATATATGAAATGGTAATGAGACATAATAAACTCTTATGATAATTTGAACTAACCATTTTTGTAAAATCGCTTTAGCAGCCACTATGAAGTCATGCTTATGCGAGTCTAGGCACGAGCGTGACATGTTGTGTCACTCCCCGAGACCGAGACGTTGGTGACATCCGGTAATATTAATCAAATAACAATAAGCCTCGTAGCAAATAGCCAAATACAAGTCTGTTTCATAAAATTCCATTGTCTTTACATGAAAGGAAAAATACAGAGGTTGTGGAAGCGAAAAGTATAAACATTACTAAGAAAGACAATGGAATACTAATGGGCTTGAACATCAAGAACTTGAATTCATTCCTTCTAATTCTTTACCAGCCCCAGAACTGCTCCTGCTCTTTTTGTTCTACTTGTTCTTCATTCTCATTTGGAGAGGGACGTAAGGGGGGTGAGCGTTTTGGGAAACACTCAGCAATTGGGGCTGATCTAATACTAGAAAACATTTGATACATAATACTTTTAAAACAATCTTCTTTTACATAGCATAGAATATCAGAGTTGGATAAACATAAGTCAATCATTGAACAAATCAGAGTTTCAGAATTGGATGAATAGAAATCAGACTTAGAACAAATCAGAACTTCGAATCAGAATATTTCAGAACACAAATTATCAGAGCTTATCAGACAAACATATTATAATGATCATGGGCTATCCATGATCTTGGGATCCCTCTGGGGCCTTCTCATGTAAATGGGCTCCCTCTGGGCCTTTTCCCGCATCCGAGCTCTCTCTGGGACCTTCTCCCATAGACAGGCTCCCTCTGGGGCCTTTTCCCTCACAGGCTTTCTTGATGCACCGTTATCAGATTCAAACAGATAACTTATCATTCGGAGACAAATTGGTTCGAACAGAATGACACCAACATAGAACGAAACGGAGAAGCATAAACGAACAAACACACGGAACGAAAAAATTTGGAACAACTTAGTGATTATCAAAATCCACATTTATTCACATCATGCAGTAGACGATCGCATTTTAAAACATACATAATCTTTAGAACATATAAACCCACTTACTTGGAAGATTGTTCTAAAAATCTTGAAATGAACAAGTTGGATCTTGACACTGAAAAACTAGTCACCTTCCAAAAATGTTGCGCCTAATTGAACCGTTGGATCGATCTGAATTTTGGATATGCTGCTCAAAACACCTGTAGGTGTATTCTGAACAGTGGAGATCGGATTTTAACGTGTAAAGCAATGAACAAAACTTTCTGAAATTGGACAGAATGTTGGTACTCGAAAATTGCAACTTTTGATGTTGTTTTGGTATGATTTCACTCATTTCTTTGCCACTATTTATAGGCACCAATATGTCTATAGGTATTCCCCCTCCATGCCAAAGGTTGCATGATTTATGGCATGTAATCACCAATATGTCTTTAGGTCTTCCTCCTCCATGCCAAATGTTGCATGGTTTTTGAACTTAAATGTCACCAATGTGACTTTAGGTCTTTCCTTCCCCCTCCATGCCAAAGGTTCATGCCAAAGGTTGCATGTGATTTTATTCTCTTCCATGACATAATTCATCTTCAATACAAAACTAAAATCAACTTGGTACTTTGTCTCTTTGTAATGCAAAATTGTGGGTCTTCACATGTTGTATCATGTATGCATAAATAATGAACAACATATAAATTTATATGTGATAGTTTAATATTTTATTATTTTACAACCGAAATTAAGGTAAAGAAAAAATATTACTAAAGCTAATCTTTATAAATTTTGAAATAGTATTGGAAGTTTTTATTTTTAAAAAAAGAAATTAAACTGCTTACTTTAGATAAAGTAAAAAAAAAATATCCCTAATATCTCTTGCTTATACTAATATTGTAGGTATAATAAAGATAATTGTCCCCAAATTGCTTCCTAAATTTAGGAACATAAAATGCAAATTTTAATTTTCCTCTTCATGAATATGGTTTTTCATTAGAATATTATAGTGTTGGAATCAATCAATTAATAAATTTGTGTGTTCACCTTACTAGTTATTATTAAAAGCAAATCGCCAAAAACTAACCTCACCACATTTACCCGATGCCGATGCCGATGCCGATGCCGTTTATATGATACAATGAGTATGGTCTTTTGAATTATCCACTTTATACATGTGTCTCATATAAATTTGTGCAGCTTTCGTCTAATAAATTATCCAATAATTTTGGGTATCGTTTATTTCGTGTAATGAGATAATAAAATGATGTATATAATAAAGATAATAAATTGAGAAATAAGGATAACAGAACGATGAATAACTCAATTATTCAGCCACACACTTGTCCGAATCGGGATGTTTAATCATTATTACCATACCTCTTTTTATTGTCAATAGCTGACAACAATCTCTTATATTTGTCTCATGATTTTACACTTTCAAATTTCTTTTCCTACTTCATATTTCTAAAAACTTATATTTTACCCATTTTTAATTCTGTAGCTAATCGTTTTTTGGTTTTAAACATATATTTTATATAAACAGTGTGATCTCAAATTGCATACATAATACGTGTTTGTTTTTTGTTTAAAATTATATCCAATTTTGTCTCAAATTCGTTTCAAATTTCATCTCACAAATTAATTTTAAAAAATACATTTGGAAAACCTTGTTCTCTCTTGTAGTGAAATGAATATTATTGTTTATGTTGTCCCTTTTCGAAGGTCTATTCTATGTATTTAATAATCAATCAGTCGCCTCGATTAATTTTTACGGATGATAATATCGCAAAAATGAACATTGTTTTTGTTTTTTTAATTTCAATAACCAACTAAGCTTAACTATTATTCTTTATTAGTGTGGTACACAAAATTTCAATTAAATTGAAATAATTTCGATAATCCATGTACTAATATAACAACCCACCAAAAGTTCTTACCAAAGTTTGAGTGATTAAATTATTCACTTTTTCTAATTAGGAAACTACAAATATTATTATATAATAAATGCAAAAAGGGCAAACAAGGATTAGAAATAGGGGTGGTATACCGTACCGAAAATTACTGTATAAGAAAATTCATATCGATACCGTACCGAAAATTTCGGAAATCGGTATACCGAAAATTTCGATACATATAACTAGCATACCGATTATATCGAAATTGTACGGTATACCGGGATTTCGGTACGATATCGGTATATACCGTTTTATATCGAAAAAAACCTTACATTTTAAAATTTTTATAAATTTATTGTTTTAAAATATTATATATTTTAAAAATTTTGTATATTTTTCGGTATTTCGGTATATATCGAAATTTTCAAATTGCATGTCGTTACCGGACCGAAAAATTTGATATTGTTACCATACCGTACCGAAATATTCGGTATACCGAAAATTCGGTAATTTGACATTTTTTCTGTACGATAATTTCGGTATATCGAAAATTCGGTATTTTTTCTCATCCCTAATTAGAAGGGATAGTTTACAGAGTTATGACATAGGAGGAGTGGCACGTGTAGAAAGAGAGTGGAAGAAGACAAAATGACGGCTGTTTGAAGAAGGAGCTCCACATTCCCCGTGAGGGGTGTTTGGATCCTTCCAAAATTCCCCAAATTATTAAGAAGAAAACCATCCATATTTGATGATTCCTTCACTTTTTCCGATATAAATTTTTTTATACAAACAAACAAACAAACAATAATTGCTTATACATTGTTTCCACTCCCCAATCCAAGCCATGATCACGAGCTCGTTGTTTTTCTCATCTTGACTTGATTAGTCATCTACAAATTTTTTTTTTTAAAAAAAAACATCTTGAAATTTGATGTTATATTAAGTATTTTGTCTATTAAGTTTCTCTATTTTGAGATTTTAGTCTATTATCTTTGGTATTGATGTATTTGATTTTTTTCATTTAGTCATTGATTAAATTAAGTCAAAAAATTATAAATAGTTTTGCAACTTATTTTAAGCTTTTAAAATTAGCTTCAATATAGATAATTAAAAAATAGATTATAAAAACATATCAAAGATTTATTATATAGAGATATCATACATTAGAAAATATGCCGAATGCTCGTGTTCGGTCGTTAGTTTTAATTTTTTATATTTAATATTACATCTCCATCATTTGTCTGATAACTCGATAATGTTTGTAAATATGGGGTTTGGAGTTGTTATATGAAATTTAAAACTTATATTAAAACGTTAAACAACTTTAATGAAACATGATTAGCATTTATTTAGATTGGTAAATTATATTACATTGAATACAACAAAAGATTTGAAAATATGGAAGTGAATAAATTTATGTATCACGGTAGATTGAAAAGAAGAAGTTTGAAAAAGATTTCTTAAAAAGGCATTCAAAAAGTATCTACTTATATTTTGATATATAAGGGTTAGAATAACCATCCTTATCACAAAATGTGTTGAGAAATTACACCCCCGAAGCGATGCCGATCACGATGATAATATAGTACACAAAATTTGCGGAATAAAATAACCAACAAGAACACAAAGATTTACGTGGTTCACCCAATATAGGCTACGTCCACGGAGTACTGCAACTTTTATAACTGGAAGAAATATTACAACAAGTGTATACACCAATACACTCAATATTTCTCACACTCCCAACCCGAGTATACCGAGAAGATAATTTCTCTAACTCACACAAAGAGAATTCCCGCACTCAAGAAAAAAATACACTTTTTTTTCTATGCAGTCTCTTTTTATCAAAGCTAAAAAGTTTTTGATTTTGGGATACAATAACTGAAGGAATTGAGCTCTATTTATAACTAATTCCCTCCAGCAACTTTATCTGTTTTTCCGATGTGGGATGAGGCTTTACATTATTTTATTTAATATGTGAGCCCCACCCCTCACCTAACAATTCTCCCACTTGAAAACTTGATTTCAATCATGTCTTCACACCATCATTGCAGCAGCTCATACCTCCTTTGTTAGTCTAGGAGACCAACTGAAGTAAAAAACAACTTCAGTTTTCCAATGATAACAGCCTTCGTGAGCATATCAGCTGGATTCTTGCTTTCAGGAATCTTCTCAAGCTTCAAAACTCCATTCACCCGATCTCTAAGGATCCCCATTCCAAGGATTTGTTTTATAGCACCCAAATCCTTCAAAGCAAATTCATTTGACAACTCAGTCTCGAGTTCATCAATCTCCTCCAGGCAAGCTCCTGCTATCAACATATCATCTACATATATCAGTAGTATGATATAATAACCATCAAGCTTCACATAACAACAGTGATCAGTCTGATACCTCAGAAAATCATCATTTTTCATTACACCATCAAACTTCTTGTACCACTGTCTTGGAGCTTGTTTGAGACCATACAAGCTCTTCTGAAGTTTGCACACCATTTTCTCTTTCCCCTCGTACTTCAAATCCCTGTGATTGATTCATTTCTTCATCTAGCTTTCCATGAAGAAGCCTCGTCTTTACATCTAACTATTCCAGATGTAAATCTTCTTTGACCACCAGAGAGAAAATATCAGTGTAACCAATGACTTCCTTTTCACCTTTTACACCAAGTATTTCTTTGTACCGCTTGCTACCGTCATGTTCTAACCGGTACTCCCACTTGCTATGTAAAACCTTTTTACCTTCAGAAAGTTCTGACAACTCACACATGTGATTGGATGACAGTGAATCCATCACATCTTCCATGGCTAACTCCCACTGTTTACAGGTCTCATAAACATCCGATTTATTTTTCAAAAAATAAACCCAAAATTTCCTGCTCGAATCGTCAACAGTAGTGCCATAATATCTTGAGTGATCTCCAAGGGACTTCACAGGAGATGATCCACATATATCAGTATGTGCCAGCTCCAAATCCGCTGATTTCGGTTCTCTAACCTATTTTGAAAAGCTCACCTTTTTCTGCTTTCCAAAAAATACAGCTTCACACAGCTTGTTTTCAACGATCTTTAATTCCGGTAGCTTTCCGTTTGAAACAAGCATCTTCATTCCCTTCTCACTCGTATCCCCAGGCTTACTATGCCATAGACTTGAATTAGCTCCAGCATCCACAGCAGCTAATTTATTTCTCAAACTGGAAGTCATATAAAGTGTTCCAGTTTTCTTTCCTCAAGCAACAATCATGACTCCTTTTTTTACTTTCCAAGAACCATCACCAAAGGTCACCTTTTGACCTTCGTCGTCAAGCTGTCCTACTGAAATCAGATTGTGTGTCAACTCTGGTACATGCCTTACTTTGTTGATTTTCCACACAGATCCATTTGTCATCTTCATCAGGATATCACCCATGCCAATTATTTCCAAAGGTTTTCCATCAGCCAGGAAAACTTTTCCGTAATCTCCCGCAATGTAATTATCGAATACATCACGATTACCAGTGGTATGAAACGAAGCTCCCGAGTCCATAACCCAAGAATCAACCGGGCTTTCCATGGATAGTAATAGAGCATCATGTACCTCCTCAGTAACAACATTAGCGTCGTTCTTTGTTGATCTGCAATTCTTTTTCAAGTGACCGGTCTCATCACAGCTCCAGCACTTCACATTCTTTTCAAAATTGCTTTTGTCTTTTCCGTGTCTCGACTTGGATCTACCATGCCATTGGTTAAAACTCTTTTCGCCATTCCTGCCCCTTCCTCTATTCTCGAGATTTAGAGCAGAACTTGATGATGTTCCATCATCAGAATCCATCCTGCGAACTTCTTCAGCAAGAATTTGATCTCTGACATCATTGAATTGTAGCTTTATTTTTCCAACAGAGTTGCTAACCGCTGCCCGCATCGGTTCCCAATTGTCAGGTAAAGACGCCAAAAGAATAAGTGCCCGAATCTCATCATCAAATTTAATTTCAACCGATGTCAGCTGTGAAACAATCGTGTTGAATTCATTGATGTGTTTAGCCACCGATGCATCTTCTCTCATCTTCAAGTTAAATAACTTCTTCATGAGATGTACTTTATTATTTGCCGATGGCTTTTCGTACATGTCCGACAAAATGGACATCATCTCCTCCGTTGTTTTTGCCTCCGCCACGTTATGTGCCACGTTCTTCGTTAGGGTCAATCGTATTGCACCTAACACTTGTCGGTCAAGAAGCTTCCAGTCATCATCCTCCATCTTTTCCGGCTTCTTTCCAGATAGAGGTTGATGCAACTTCTTGCTATACAAATAATCAGTAATTTGTAGTCGTCAGAAAGCAAAATCTGTACCGTCAAACTTGTTGATTCCTTGTCCCGATCCATCATCTCTGGCCATCACTTCTCTAGACTTAGCAAAAAATCTAAAAAATCTTTTCTGATGTGGAAGATCAGACAAAGCTGCAACCACAGAGCATACTCAGAATTCTTAAGAATTTTCACAACAAGGCTCTGATACCAGTTGTTGGGGAATTACACCCCCCGAAGCGATGCCGATCCCGATGATAATATAGTACCCAAAATTTGCGTAATAAAATAACCAACGAGAACACAAAGATTTACGTGGTTCACCCAATATAGGCTACGTCCACGGAGCACTGCAACTTTTATAACTGGAAGAAATATTACAACAAGTGTATACACCAATACACTCAATATTTCTCACACTCCCAACCTGAGTATACCGAGAAAATAATTTCTCTAACTCACACAAAGAGAATTCCCGCACTCAAGAAAAAAATACACTCTTTTTTCTATGCCCTCTCTTTTTATCAAAGCTAAAAAGCTTTTGATTTTGGGATACAATAACTGAAGGAATTGAGCTCTATTTATAACTAATGCCCGCCAGCAACTTTATCAGTTTTTCCGATGTGGGATGAGGCTTTACATTATTTTATTTAATATGTGGGCCCCACCCCTCACCTAACAAAATGATCATATTACTCGGTAACTAAAAAATCTAAAATATTGTTATAAAACACAATAAATTTTAAAAATTTTAAAAAATTACACTAAGTTGTTAGTATCGGAAACATGTTCAGATGGAATGAACAAACATTTTAAAAATATTTTGTTATTAAAAGAGATACAATAGTTTGTTCTTGAAATGTTAAAAATGAACTAAGCATCGAGAAATTAAATCGAGATTAGTTTTAAAACAAGCAGAAGTAACTAAAATAATCCATCTAAAAACCGATTAATCATTTTGTAAAGCGCATTTAAAAATATGCAAGTTGAAATATAAAAACGATTTAGTTGATGTATTTTATCAAACACTTGGTATGCAATATTTTGGTATTTGAAAGACAAATAAAATACTTCAACAATGTATATTAAAAACAGTAGCAATAATTAAATGTAATAAAGTAAGAGACACAAATTTGTTTATGGATATTATGAGATAAAACTCATACGTCACTCATATTTCCACTTAAAATTGATTCACTATAAGAGTTTGATTTATAATACTCTTTGTACAAACTCATTTCGACTTAGACTTATATATTTCTTGATGATCGAAAATCCTAGCGCACTCTCAATTGAAGGCCGCAACCTCACAATCCGCATAATGTTTAACATCTCTTATGTCAAGACTACAAAAACAAGCTTTAATGTATTTCTGTAAAGACTATAACTCAACTATTCTCAAAGTTCAACTATCTTTTGTGTGAGTGCTTGTGTTTGTGAGGAAATTAATCCATTATAAAGTATATACTCTCAAATGTATCCTGACACACAAAGGAAAAAGCTCTTACTGAGCTAATGTATCTATTCAGACTTCTTTTCTCGGGCTTATTCTTATTCTAACTTGTTTTTCTTTTATATAGGTTGTTCATGCTTTGAATCCACATCTTGTTTGATCTTCAAAGGGTTGTATTTATGACATTCAAGAATTATATGAACGTTTGAAACAAGAATATGATATTTTGGAAAAATTTTGCACAGTTTCTGACATTTGAACAACCATAATTTACTTTCTGACCACTTTTTCATATCAGGATGGAGGCTGGAATTTTGGAGCAATCCAATCGGAATTGAGCGGCTAGACTTCCAGAGCGGTCCGTCCACTTGGATTCGAGTTGCTTGAGTTTGAGCTACTGGATTTTGAGTAAAGTCTACCTGGTATCTTTTCTTTTTTTTAACTCTTGATTCGTCGAGTCGATTTCTGGTCAAAGTGATAAACATGAAAGTTGTAACTCTTTCCTTTAGCTTTTCACATAATCAAGAATCACTCAAAGCAAAGTTTTTAAGAGAGATATGCTCGACATACTGGCACTGCTCATATTTACTCGTTTGTTGTATCCACGAATTCTAACAGGAAATTGTGGCATCCGGTTAGCATAGATAAAGTTCAAACGAACCCGATCGGATTCAAATATGGCTTCTATATATTCAAGTTGGCTTTCCAACTATTTGGCCTCTGTTCATTTGAATCACTGGTTTGTGACTGAAGGATCGTTTGGTTTGTGCTAGCACCTTCGAAGATGCTTCAAACAAAATATTCTCCAATGAGCTGTTATAGCTCGTGTTCTAAGAATGTTAACACCGATGAATTAAATCGAGTATGGTTTAAAACCAAACGGAAGAAACTCGAAGTAATCCTTCGTGAAGAAGATTGTTATGTTAGAAAAATTTTTAACTTATGTAAACTGAATAACTGAAAAGCAGGGGATCAGTTGTCGCATATATCAGTTCAGTTATGGTAAGAACTAAACTGACGGAAGCTCTAATTGATCAATTCTGTTTCAAAACAGAAGTTAATCAATTAAATACACAAGATAGGTTTATGGATGTTCGGAGACTTCAACTGCTCCTACGTGACCCCTTCTACCACCTAGGGTATGATCCACTAGAAGACTTTGATTTATACAAATACTTGTACAAATCCACCCAGCTTAGAACTTACACACTGCCTAACTGAACTCCTAGTCTAGATTGAAGGCAGCACCTTCCAGCCAAAAGTTCTTTAACGTCTATGTGAGAAATACTACATACACAAGTTTAATGTCTTTGTGCAAGACTGTATTTCGGGTGGTGTGTGTGTATGTGTGAGAACTGATATTTGAAAACAACACGAAATGTGTTATCACACACTGAGCAAAAAGAATGCTTCTAATCTAAGCTGATAACACGTTGAAGTGTTCCCTCAATTTTGGGCTGATTGCTTCTTCAAAGCTGATAAGTATTAAGCGTGCCCTTTCTTTTTACCACACTCTCTGGTTCTGTCCGTATATATTCGTCTCTACTGATCTTCTCTTTATAGAGGCGAGAAACTGATCGTATAATGAGAATCAATTAATGTATCCGTTGCATCTTGAATTTGCTCCTTTGACTTTGTGTCTCGACTTTATGACTGTCCTTCTGGAACATTTGTCTTTAATGCTATGATGCAACGTCTATTATTGTCCTTTGACTGGACAATTACTTTGTACCTTTTTGTATAGCTGGAATCCACTGAATGAGTTTTTCTTCATCTACAACTAAAAGATTCTTGACTGACGCTCCGAAATAGTCAGTTGAACTGATCTTCAGTTGAGCTGATGAAATCAGTTGACTCGTCAGTTGAACTGATTTCACTCTCATTCGACTGAACTGATCAGCTGGGTTTCTTCATCAATTGAACACTTCTTCGGCTGACCACGCTTCTGAGGTTCTCCTACAGATCCACCTATCAACTGGACGATCAACTGAACTGCTCATTTGACATATCAGTTCGCTTGATTCAGTTTGTGCGAACAGTTGGTTCTTCAGTTTGCGCTTTAGATTCCTCAAAATTGATCCTAGCTTCTGCACACTTAAGGTAAATTTTTAGTAACAAAATAATAAGTTTCGTTAACATCAAAATCAAGATTGTGAACTTGAAAAGTTCCAACAGTGACATGTGAGCAAAATACCAGGGCTGATCATGTCTAGTCGTTTGTTGTATCCATGACTTCCAGGTTGATCTTGCAACCACTATTTCAAATATATAACATCCGAACTAGCCTGTCCGGTGTGCAGTATGAATCAAATTGAGATTTCTGTCGGTCATTTAGATCACCGAGCTATGAGATATCATCGAACTATTTAAGCTCGTCATAGCCTAGCCGTTCGTGAAATTGGAGTTCTAGCTTCCAATTTTAGATAGCAACTTCAAACTTGAGTAAATATGTTAGAAACACAATAACAAGTTTTGTTATCATCAAAATCAAGATTATTAGTATTTCTACAACCCAACATTAGTAATCTTTCCAATTGATTTTTAAAAACTTTATGAAATATCTAGAGTTCTTAATTTCATATAGTCTCTAAATTTTAACATAAAAAATATTTTATCTGAAAAAATTGATTTTCATGAACGCGATATAAGAACAAGATTAATAATTCTCACCTAGCAATATGGATGGTCTTAATTCAACGAGTAAGCTGAAAAATGAAAAAGCACTAATTGTTTTTTAGGGAATCCATTGTTGATATCCACTCAGTGCATATTGGTTAACTTTCGGGCTTAACACAGTAGTTTTCAAACCACACTAATCGGGTAAACCCTTCTAGACAAGCCCTACATGACAGGCTCGACAGAAAAAGTGTGTAGGACATACAGTTTGTCCTTTTATTAAAAATTATAGACAATATCAATGTGCAACTCAAATTTTTAAATCATACAACACTCCAAGCGTCATGGTTCGATCGCTTTCTAGGTAGAAACAATTATTGCACGTCTGCAATCTACCTCCAAAAAATTGCACTTTCTTACACTCAATGAGAATCGAAGTCTGACCTTGGCTCTGATGCCAATTATAAGACCGATCGTTTGTCATTTTACCAAAAAACTATAGCTAGTGGTAATGGTTAGGGCTGTAAAAGAGCCGAATCGAGCTGAATATGTAGTGAACTGGCTCTGTTTGTTTATATTCCTAGTAATTGTGCAACTTAAATCTTTTAAACTATACATTAGTCCCAGCGCCAGGGTTCGGTCTCTCTCTGAGCAGAGGAAATTATTGAACATCAACAATCTATATCCCAATGATTTTACTTCTTGCAATTAATGAGAATTGAACCCGTGATCTTAACTCTGATACAATTGTAGAACTGAGCATTTATCGCTTTATCAAAAACTATAGCTAGTGCTAATAGTGAAACTCAAATCTTATAAATCATCTGTATCCCAAGTGTTACGGTTCGATCGCTCTCTAAGCAGAGAAATTTATTACACATCAACAATTTCTCTCCCAATAATTTCAATTCTTGCAATCAATGAGAATCGAATATATGATCTTGGCTCTGATACTAATTATAGAACTGATCTTTTGCCGATTTACCAAAAGTTATAGTTAGTGACAATGATGCAACTCAAATCTTTTAAACCATACAACAGCCCAAACGCTTCATAAATCTTTTAAATCATACATCATAATCGTCACGGTTCGATCACTCTCTAAGCAGAGACAATTAATGTACATCAACAAAGTATCGATAAGAAAAATCGAAATCATGACCTTTTAGCCCCTCATTTACCTTCTCCACAAACTCAGACACCCATTGGAGCGAAAATGCAATAATTGTTGTATATCCAAAAAGGCAATAATAATTCTTGCCTAGAAATATTGATGGTCTCAATTCAACGAGTATGCTGAAAATAAGAAAATGCACTACGGTTGTAGTGTAACCAAGAAAGGCAATAACAACCGAGTTTTTTTAAATATAATATATTAAACATAGAACATCTTTCTTAAATAATAAATTGATTGGACTTACATATAAAGCACGTAGGGTTCAATCAAACAATTATTAAAAATTTTGCATCCTGTTGCTGGCAGATTAACACCAAAAAAAAAATTAAAAATAATGAATTCTCCAAGGGCAAAACAACACTTTCCTTCCACGGCCTTCTCATACTCATTATTTGATATTTTGGGAAGCAAACAAAAAATGAAGTTGATTTAAAGGCTGTAGCTCTTCACAATTCTCACAAAGAATTAAATCGAAATTAAGAAGTCGAAATGGTTTCTAGGGAGCGAAAGAGAGAAGCAGTTCTTCATGATAAGTTGCAGCGTCTTCGTGCAATCACTCATTCTCATGCAGTAATTTTATTCATTTCCTTTCTTTTTTTAAAATACAATCTTCCATTTTCAATCATTTCTTGAATGTATATACAATTTGTTATAATTTCCAGCGTATATATGAATCAATCATATTATATAATTTGATATAAATATATAGTTTTTACATTAAAATTCTCAGTGTCCGTAGTTTGGATTAATACTGATCAAGAGCAAACTCCTGGATCTTGATTATACATATATAGATATATCTATATATGTGTGTATGTACTTTTGAAAAAAATAAAATTTTATGGTCAAAAGTTATATTTCTTTGTACTTAGATTGTTTTTTTACTTGAATGAGACTGCTAATTAATCGGGTTCCCATTTTTAGCTACCAACTAAAAATTTTGCTAAAAATATATTGATATTTTCTCTCACAAAATATAACATATATAGTGATCAAATTTGAAATTTTATACCTTAGTCGATGAAATTTTAGCAAATTTACAATTTTGTTTACATATATAGCAACTGTGGTAGTTACTCCTGTTTCGGCCCTCTACAGAATGATAAAATATTTAATGTTTCAAGTTCGAAAATATAAAGAATTTTGTACGAAATCCACCGTATTAATTATATAATTTCAAATTGTAATTACTCCAACGTCCTTGTGTTTTCAATCTTTTGAATCTTCAAGATTCAGGTCTTATTTTTTTTAGTAGAGTATTTATACAAAAAAATAATTTTTTTTTATTCAAATGAACTATTCTATCTCCTTAGCAGCAGATTTTAGTATATTTTCTTGGTCAGTAAGTCTTCGTTGGTAAATACTATCAGAACTTGTGACCCAAATTGGGTCTNTAAGTATGTATTTGGTTTTCCATACACCTACCCTATACTCGATGTATTTGACATTTATCTACATTAATGATATCATTTTTACACTTGATAAGGGTGGCGTGGAATACGTGAAATACAGGCGAGGGGAGGTGAATCCAAATATCCCTCCAGAAAGATTGGATTGATATGATTTTGCATACATATTTGTACATAAAAAAGTTAAGGTTTAATTTGTGGTTTGTGTGTGTAAGCTGGTAATTTTCCCCTTATTCTTAATTTGCAATATGGTGAATTCTTCTCATCTGTGTGTGGTTTTTTACTGGTTTCGACCGATTTTTCGCGTAAACCTTTATTTTTACTTGTACAAAACCGATTTAGCAATAACTTTAATTATATTTTGTTGACAGATGAACGAAGCCTCAATAGTATTGGATGCTTCAAATTACATCAAAGAGTTGAAGCATAAAGTAGACAGACTCAACCAAGACATAGCAACTGCACAATGTTCAAACAATCACATTAATCCGTGTGCAGTAATACTTCTAAACCTTTTTCTATTACTATTTATACCTTATTTTGTTAATCTATGTTCACCCCTCTATTTAATTTCCCATTCATATATTTCTACTTTTTTAAAATTAACTCGAATATAATTGTCTCTTTACGATTTTGATATTATAAAAAATAGCATATATATATTTCATATTATCAAATCATTTGTAAAACGCATCATCAACTCGACTGACTATTTAACGTTAAAAGAATATAATGGTCAAGGTGATAATTTTTCATGACAGATGTTATATTAAAAAATTTAATATCACAATCTTTCATTACTTTCAAATATTACATTTGGATTGAAAAATTTGATCGAATATGTGAAAAAAATTCTTTGAAAGAAAATTGAATTGTTTAACTGGATATAAATATAATGAGCTTAAAATTATTTAAATCTAAGTGAAACTAATTTAAATAAATCAAATGATTTTTTATTGGGAATTTCTCAAACGACCAGAGGAGTAAGCATTAATATTTTCCATGTAGAAAAGATTCATCATACCAACAAACAACAAAACAATAAATTTTAATATTCTAATGTAATTTCTCTTGAATTTATCAAAATATATATTTAATACATTAATTTTGGTCAAATTAAAAGTTTGACCCCCAACAAATAAACCAATGCTTCCCAGACAAAGAGGATAATAAAATATTTATTCGGTTTTTAAATTTAGAATTACGTTAAGTTTTGGAATAGATTCTTTCATTCAATTGTTTATATTTATATATTAAATGAAAAATATTGCACTTTCATTAATTAATTTCAATTTGTTTCTAAATTATTATATTATATGCAGCAGGTGACTGTAGAAGCCCTAGAGAAGGGCTTTTTAGTAAATGTACACGCATTGAAAAGCTTCCCGGGGCTTCTGGTTTACATATTGGAAACATTTGAAGATATAGGGCTAACTGTTGTGGAAGCTAGGGTTTCTTGTGCTGATAACTTCCATTTACAAGCCATCGGTGGAGAAGTAAGAAAATTATACGATTTATATTCATTTGTTATTTATTTACGGGCTGCGATTCACACATCGTCTACGTACGTAGTTGAGGAAAAAAATGAAAGGATATATAACAAAATCCAAGATGTTATAGATTTTGAAATTATAGATTTTTGAAATTGCGGAGATCGTGCCGTACGCAACGACGATGCATATTCAATTTATGATCAAAATTAAAGGGGATCGGTCCTATAAATACTTATTTCTTTGTGTTAACGCATCCTATAACTTGAAGAATTTAACATGTATTTGACAAAAAAATTTGATATATATATATATACACACAAATTTTTATACAATTATCCTAAGTATAGGTCATTAGGACTATATGAGTTTATAAATGATGTCTTCTGCTTAGTACTATGAATATATTGTGAACTAGAAGGTTCATTTAAACACACAAAAAAAATGTATGCTAATATGATTGAATTTTTCCCAATATATTTTAAGTATGTGTTTCAAATTTTAAATTAGCCAACCCAAAATTATTAAATTTTGGTACGAATTTATATTTTAATCGCTCATTAAGTTTTTAGCATATTCATTAATGATAAACAAGGAAGTAAAACTCATTCTTTTACTGATAAACTGGTGTTATAAATTCATGACAGAATGACGAAGATGAAGAAAGAATTAATGCCCCGATGGTGAAACGAAGAATCTTGAATGCTATCAAGAATTGGACCGAANTATATTGTGTGTGTGTGTGTGTGTTATATTTTTTGTGCAGGCATTTATAATATATATCTTCATATGTTGCTTTAATTTTTATTATATATTAGGCATCTATAATATGCGATCAAAGATCACAAATTTTGAAGGAACTTTTGGGATAGATAATGTATGCATATTTATTGCAAGATTATCTGAATGCTTGATTTGTTCAATGAACCTGATATTTATTGGAGAGAAGTCAATGATGGTTTTTGTTTTCAGTACCCAATTGTTACTTATGGCGAGATGGTCACTCATACTCTGTTTACTGTCATTGACAAGTTTGACAATCTATGTTTGTTTCAGCCAAGTCTCATTACCCTTACGTGTGCTGAAAACTTCATAATGATGATTAAGTCATGGTGCCCCACACCTGTGATCTTGGAGATGACACATGTATCTGGGTGCTCGGGTAAATAACCGTGACATGGACCAACGTCTGTTATTTATACTACCCGAGCTCTTACTACATGGGCTCTTACTACTCGAGCTCTTGCTCCCTTCGTCTTTCCTGGCTTCATATATTATCCAGGGGTATCACCACTCCCCCTTAAAATAGTCGGGCTAGAGTCTTAATCGTTGTCCCGAGTAATCTGAATGTGCTCTGGGCGTGATGTTAGCATGTTGTAGGTTTGATGTTAGCATGATGTAAGCCCTAGAAGTCGAAAGGTCGGATGTCGCTTCCAATTCCACGCCTGTCTTTTCACATGTCCCGCACAATTTTCGAGGTGCATCATGTCCGTTTATTTGTTTAAGAATCAACGATCCAGATTGAATATCTTCTGTTTATATAAACCGATCGATTCTCTCTTTTTTTAATTTTGGTATCCTAAGGCTCTTATACACAAATCTCTTCCTATTCAGTCATTCTCAGCTCGCTATTCCGACGATTTTTGCGTTCTCCGTTCAATCTTTTTTCTCGTTTAATCGTAAGTTTTCTTCCTTTCCTACTAAAATATGTTTATTTCTACTTCTTCTACCTCTAGAGCAATTGCACGCGACTCATCTGATTATGAGTCTACGGCGGTTCGTTCAGATTCTTCCACCTCTTCTAAAAGACCAGTCCTCCCTTTTTTTCCAAAAAAATCCAAAAAATAGAAAATGAACCCCTAGGCTGCTAGGATTTCCCGAGCTCTTAAAAAGGGTAAAAGAAATGCTCACGCTCCCGGCTCCCTGCAACCTAACATCCAGATGCCCTCTAGTTCTCTACCATGGGGAGTACCCTTCGCCCGAGGGCTGACGAGGACCTAAGGGTCCTCGGGGCCATCCCTTTCTCTTACCCTATTATGATCCCGGGTCCCTCGGACAAAGCAAACAAACTCACGAAGGTTTATATACATTCTTCCGAGACCAGGTCCGTAGTGGTCTTCGATTTCCTATTCCCTCTTTTTACATCGAGGTGACCCGTTTCTTTGGGGTCCACATTAACAAGTTTCACCCTAATTCTTTTAGGATCATGGCCTCGGTTTATGTTCTATTAAAACTTCACAACATTTTAATCAATCTAATCATCTTTCAATATTTCTTTGCGTGTCGGTTGGGTGACAACGCATTTTCCCTGTCAAGGGTCTGGTTTTGCCTGCTGAAGAGGCTCATCTCAAGCCCAATTCATCCCTTGTACCTCTTTTTTTTTTTTAATTGCCCCCTCCACCCTATTTGCTCGTCCTTTTCCTTGTCTCTGTAGGATCTTCAGATGCTGATATCGGCTTATGAAGAAGTCGCCTCAATCGCCAAGAAAGAGATGAATCTGGCCGGGGTTGCTAACGAGCCCCACCAGCAAGTTCAATTCTTTGCACATATTTTAATAAATTACCGGGGCCTCATGCCTCTCGGGTTTAATAATGCTTTGCACATATTTTAAGGAGAAAGAAATAATTTCATTGATATTCCGATGATAAATATAATCAAGCGTAATACTTTTTCAGGTGAAAAGCATTCCAAGGTCTCTTCAAAGATTGACCCAGGTCATGTTCTAAATATAATACTCTAGAGCTAAGTCTATGCAACACTTTATAAGGTTCTTCCCACCAGGCTTCTAACTTTTGGCTGGCCCTCTTGAAGACAAGATCACCGACTTGGAATTCCTGAGGTCGGACTTGATGGTTATAAGCTCGCAAGACTTGTCCACGATAAGCTTCCATTCGAATAACTGTTTTTTCTATTTTTTCTTCTACCAAGTCCATTTCTTGAGCCCGGGCTGCGTTAGTCTCTCTTGGATAAGTTTAAACCCGGGCCGAAGTCTGCCCAATCTCTACTGGAAACACAGCTTCAAATCTGTAAACTAGACTATAAAAAATTTCTTTAGTAGCAGTCCAAGGGGCGGTTCGATAGGCCTATAGGACACTAGGTACTTCTTCTACCCAATCTTTTCAAATACCTTGCAACCTAGTCTTTACAGCTTGAATGATTACTCGGTTATTGATTTCAGTTTGCCCGTTAGCTTGGAGGTAAGCTACTGAAGTGAAAAACTGAGTAATCTTTATTTAACTAGATAGAATTTACTAGGTTTGACAATTGATATTTTGCTAGATAGAATTTACCAGGTTTGAACACAAAGGTTTTGTTGAATTTACTCGGTTTCACAATTGATATTTGGAAAAATTATAATCTTCACACACTTGATATAATATAGCTAAATATGTTTTAAATTTTCTAGAGTTTATGGCTACAAAAAAAATTATTTTTGATCATATTAGATATATAATTTGAGTGCCAATGTTATTATGATTATGTACCTTAAAGATTCATTAAGATGGATTTTAGAGGATAATTTGTATCATATTAAATGTACATGTTATAATATCAACTTATGTATTAAATGTGCTTTTGATGAACGCATGACTACTACGATAGAAAAATTCAAAGTATGTGGAAAATTATTACATGAAAGAAGATATGGCCGTGATTGAAAATCACTAGTCATTGCTAACGGAATTAGATATAAGAAATTTCATCTTCATGTTGAAACTCGATGAAATTTTTTGTATCACTTGCTTAGTACTTTGTTAAGTTTTAAAGATTTTCTTACATCATATTACAACAATATAGCAGCAGAAGCTTTAATATTATTGACATACTCTCAAAGAAATATTTTGGCAAACTGTGTTTTTTTGTTGGAACTTTTTAAATAGGTAGGCGAAAAATTTTCTAGTGTTACTTACCTTACTGCAACCATGTTTCTACCTCTGTTTTTCAATTTTTTTTTAAAAAAATTGATTGATTATCTTACTGATGTTGTTATGAGTGATTTTGTTTCAATGATAGAAGATAATTTTTTGAAATATTGAGAGACTATCCCAATTGTGCATGGCTTAGCGACCTTGCTTGACCTTAGTCAATGTGTCTTAGAAATAAGTTTTGAATATTATGCTAACTTTATTAAAAAAAATGTTGACAATCAAAAGAAGTCAATCATGCATTTTCTTCAAGAATTGTTCGTAACGAATAGGGTGGAGCAAGTAAACAACCAGAGCTAGAAGAAGAGCCAAAATAAAAAAGCAAAATGAAAGCAATCAATTTTTTTCAATGTTTGAAACGACAAAAGTTGAAAGAAAAATCGGTTGCAACAATAAAGTCTATACAGATCTATTTAAGCCAGTATTTTCAGTCTCTAGAAAATTTCGATATTCTAGAATGGTGAAAAGTAAAGTCGCAACTTTATATAGTCTTAGGAGCAATTGCAAGATACATCCTAGCAGTTCAATGTTTAAGCGTTGCTTCCGAACCAGAATTTTTAACACGTAGTAAAATAATTGGCGAACAAAGAACTAATTTAAAATCAGAAATGCTTAGCATGTTAAGATGTCTAAAAGATTGGTTTGCGGTAGAAAAATGGAATGGACAGCCGGAGCGATAGACGAATTTGAAAGCTCAAGTTCCGATCAAAATCCAATCTTTCCAAATATATTTTATTAAATTGTGATAAATTTTAAATTTTTAATGTAGACATCAATATTTCATTTATATTTATCTTTTTTGTATTATTTATTTTCTCAACTCAAAGTACTAAATATAAAAATGTTTTTTCGAAATCTAGAAAAAATTTCGAATATTCAATATTAGCTTCGTATTGGGGCGGTAATTTTGCACACCCAGTGCGACTATCTCTGTATCAAATTTTCATTATTTTGTCTCACGCTAGATCGGTCGAAAATTATCGCCCTAGCGCGAGATGTTCAGTTTTCATCCATCGAATCTCACCAATGAGCGCCGCTACCGTTAAAAATTATCACCATAGCACAGTACCGGTTCGAGTAGTGGATCTGATTCATGACCGGTTCCGACACTACAAGAAATTCTGCATACAACAACGCACATACAACAAGGGTTTTTCACAAAAACCGTTGTCGTATGTTTTTTAACAACGGTTTTATCGAAAACTGTTGTCTTTTGGGGGGCAAAGACAGCGGTTTTTAAAAACCGTTGTCTTTGGGGGGTCAAAGACAACGGTTTATGGGATCAATGACAATGGTTTTACAGACCAGTTGTCTTTAAGCGTTTTTTTAGGGTCAACGACAACGGTTCTATGAACCGTTGTCAATTAGCGTGTTTTTTTAGACAATTGACAACGGTTTGAAGAAACTGTTGCCGATTAGCGTGGTTTTTTGACAAACAACAACGGTTTTGGAAAACGTTGCAATATTTAGTGACGGTTTTTCACAAACCGTCGTTAAATTTAGCGACAGTTTGTCAAAAATTAGCGACGGTTTTGAAATAACAGTCTCTAATTTTAGCGACTGTTTTAAAAAAACCCGTCGCATCTTTAAATTTAGCGACGGTTCAATAAAACTCGTCGCTAAAATTAGCGACATTGTTTTTAAACCGTCACTAATTTTAGCGACGGTTTAAATCTAAACCGTTACCAAATAAAAATATGCGACGGTTTATCTTTTACCGTCGCTATTTAACCAAAACATGTCGCAAACTGTCTATAAATATCTCCATTTTCGATCAATTTTCCTCCACAGCACTTCACAACACTTCAAATTTTTTTCTTTTACACCATTTTATCACTTCACACAACACTTAAAATTTTTCTCACCACTTCATAACACTTAAAATTTTTATCTCTTACACCAATTTATCACTTTACACAACACTTAAAATTTTTCTCTCTTACACAATTTTATAACTTTCACACAACACGTAAAATTTTTCTAACCTCTTCATAACACTTAAAATTTTTCTCTTTTACACGATTTTACTACTTCACAACACTTAAAATTTTTTCTTTTACACGATTTTAGTTTGGATTATTAGTTTCTTTTAGATTTATTAAATTATTAAAAGTAATTTTTTTATTTTTCGAAACAAATTAGCGACGAAAATCTTGACCACTGACCGTCACTAAAATTAGCGACGGACTTGATTGCTACCAGTCGCTAATTTTAAATTAACGACTGTTGATTAAACCGTCGCTAATTTGAACTAGCGACGGTGTATGTAACCGTCGCTAATTTTGAATTAGCGGCGGTTTTATTCATACCCGTCGCTATTTTTATTTGCGACGGTTTTTAAAAACCGTCGCAAATTTGATCTACCACAACGGATAAAAACCGTTGTCGTTGAACGGACTTTCAACAACACCCTCAGTTACAACAGTTTTAAAATGGCTACGATAGTGCGACATCGGTGGATCCGGTACCGATGATCCGTTAAGCATGCCTATTTAAAAACATGTTTGAAATATTTGAAATGAACTAAAATGATTTGAGTTAGAAATGCAAAAAAAAAAAAAATCGATGTTTGATTTGATTTGATTTAATTTTGTATAGTCCTGATGCGGTGGGATATAATAACCGTTTAATTAGCCTCATCCTTAGAGGAATAATATATAGGAGTTGATTAGTAGACCATGGAAAAATGAGATGATTTTCAGTGTTGTGTTTTTATTTTTTTTCGTATTTGATTTGATCAAAATTATGATTTTGTATATGTAATGCCGTGGATTCGACGACTGTCCTCACTGTACCAAGACGAGTCTTTCAATGTGCTTATGTCTTTACTCACACACACCTTAGGAAACTTTTCAAGTGGTCACCCATCCCAAAATTACCCCAAGTCAAGCACACTTAATTTTGGAGTTTTTATATGATGAGCTACCGAAAAGAAGATGCACCTTCTTGTTATGAATAGTACATATCAAATCTTTTAAGCCCTTCTCAACTGCACAGTCTCATACTTGAACAGTTTTGGAATCCCTCTCCTTCCGGTGTAAGATCAGTTCATTCATATCCCCTTCACCTAGAAGCCTGCCAGGAGGTGCTCATTATTCGTGCAACCTCATGGCACCGACGATCATCCCCCACCCTCTTCGGCCCCGGGCCTCACATGTCACTACTGGTCATGGGTCGTTAGGATGGTCCAGCATGAGCAGTAGCTCATTCTCATGCACGGTCACTCATAGAATATCCCACCATTTGAAAGTAGTTTCTTTCGCTTCTCCCAACACTTGATCCCAGAACCTCCAGGCATAAGTACCTAGATTCTTAAAGTGTTGGTATCAGTTGAGTTAGTAGTAAAAAATAAAATAAAATAATGACATCACATTTTGACTTAATCCAGATTTGAACCATTTGTTTTTGCAAAACACATCTTACCACTAGACTATGTCATGTTTGATTAAATATTTTTGTAAATAATTATATACTTATTATATCTATGTCGAGTTTTTCACATTTGAGACGAGTTTGGGTCGTTTGGGTTGATTTTTTCTTATTTAGGTTGAAATTTTCACATTTGGGTCGAGCATTGGTTGAGTTTTTCATATTTGGGTCGACATTTTCACATTTGGGTTGATTTTTTAATATTTGGATCGAGTCATTCACATTTTGATCGAGTTTTCACAATTGGATCAATGTTCATGTATTTGGGACGATTTTTACATATTTGGGGACGAGTTTGGGGTGGATTTTTGGATGGATTTTCATATCGGAGATGAGTTTGAGTTGGACTTTTTATTTTTATCAATTTAAGTTAATCTTTCAATGGGTAAAATAGTAAAATTAGGGTGAATATTTTTTCAATTAGAACTTAATTGACTCTCAATTCCCTCATTTCTCCACTTCCAATATGGGTAAAACATAACTAAATATCTATTTGTTAAACATGTTAGCAATATAGAAACTAGTTCTATAATTATGAATAATCTAACGAAATATGAGTAATTCTCTTGTGAGACAATCTCGTGGATTTATATTCGCAAGACGAGTTGACTCGATCCATATTTACAAATAAAAATAATATTTTTGGCATAAAAAATAATACATTTCATGAACCAGATCGGATTGGAGATCTGTCTCACAAAATTTATACATGAGACAATGTGATATAAGTTTTTGTGCAAAATGATACCACGCTATTAATTTATTGGATTCGATTGTTCTAGCTGCGTCATTTTTTAAAGTAATATACTTGGGAGATATCAAATTTCAAGTGAGAGAGTGGGAAACAATGAAAAAAGAAAAAAAAGTGTATTTAAATATATGGTTCATATGAGGCATCTCCTTTAATTTTGAAAATGCATCTGACTTCGATCCAATATTTCAGTATAAAAATTTGTAAATACGACATCCTTTAAATTTTAAAGTTCAAATCATTCACCATAAATAATACATCTTTACCTAATATGTTATATAAAAAATGTATCGTTTAGTCATATCACCATGTGGATGAAACATTAATGTTTTTCAGCATATCATGCATAAAATATAAAATTTAGTTCTTTTTATATAAATATTCATATGTTATACTTAAATTTTAGTTCTTTTTTTATTTTATATAAATATCATTTAATCATATCATTGCAATAAAATTGATTAAAAGCAATTATTATGATCTAACTAATAAATTGAATTGTATATATATTATCTATCGATTTTCATCTCAAAATTAACTGTAGAAAATGAAGAATAATGACAATTCGAGAAGTATATCTTGCAACGTAATTTAGTTTACAAAGAAATCAATTTAAATATAAAAACTATTCAATTATTTTTGGTCCACTAATTTATTCCATTTTAAAAATTTTGGACTTACTATTTAAAGTTTGGTTTTTGGTGCATTAGCTAGCTATTTAGCTTTTACTTTTAGACTATTTTGGTCATATTGCCGATACAACATTGGATAGATCAGAAATTTTCAATGTCATGTTAGTACTCGCGAAATAAGATTAAAACCTAAAAAATAGAAAATACTGCACCAACACCAAACTTTGAATACTTATTGACCAAACTCCACGATGAGACAAGTTAATGAAAAAAATTGTTTATTTTTTTATCTAAATGTCGTAAGTTTTAATATTTTTGTGGGTAAAAACATAATATTTTTGTAAAATTTAGGCTTAATATTTATTATTGGAGAATATAAGTAGCATTTTCCCTAATAAAATATACAATGCGTTCTTGTTTGACCCGTGCTTTAAGGCAAGCAGTTCGCCTCAGTGAGATGAAGCCTGCAGATCTGCAGTCTATTTTAACTCTCTATTTAATCAAATTAAAGACGCATAATTTAAGGGTCTTTAAGTATCAATTAATTTTGTTTATTAATATTTGGAAATGATAATTAAATTTTTGGATTTCAACCATGTGATCTTTCAAGTCCTAAGCCTCAAGTATTTCATGACTGATATAACTTAATTTTGAGAAGATCATTAATTTAATAAGTCTTAGGAGGTAGTTACGTTTTGATTGCTTCTTGTTTTGGACATCAATTAAGTTGTTATTCCTAAAATCGTTTCGATTGGCATACTCAACAGACGCAGTTATTGCATTCAACAATCCATCTCATAATAATTGAACTCATTGCAATATCAATGAGAATCGAAACCATGATTCTGGCTCTGATACTAATTGTAGCACCGAGTGCTTGTCGTTTTACTAAAAGTTACAGTTTATGGTAACAGTGTGATTCAAATCTTTTTAAATTGTAGAGCAACACAAGAATCACATTTCGATTGCTCTACCAAGTAGGTGTAATTATTGCACCCCAATATTATCTCTATTAATGAGAATGTTATTGATCTTAAGAAATGTGAATTAAAGAAATAAAAGAGTTCTTTGAACCGATTAGAGAGACAAATGAAAAGATTATATATTAGGAATACGGAATTCTGGTTCACTTCTCTGAATAAGAATGACAGATATGTATCGTACTTGCGCCGTTGGATGTCATGTCCTAACGCTAGGGAAAAAAACTGGCAACTCTCTCAAGAGAAAAGTCTGTTCCAACACTCTAAAGGATATTTTTAGCTAGAAAAATAAGTGGGTTTATTGTGTTAAACGTGTATTTTCTGTTTTAAAATTGGTGGAACAGATGTTTTTTATAATAAAATTCAAGAATATAAAGTACTTTGATCACTGAAAATTATGGAACAAAATTGTATGAATTTTTCAAAATTTGTTCAAAGAAGTATTGTGTTTAACATGAATGTTAATAATTATGTGTATCAGATATAGATGTTATTTTAGATGTTGTAACACCTTATAATAACATGAAGCAGAATAATAAAACATTCAAGTAATCAACTGAATTAAAATAACTCAGAAATAATTATGCACAAGTGTAAATACTTACGCGATATTTAGGAAAAAATAATCACTAGAAAACATAAAGTCAGTTTACAAAACCAGTATTAGTGATTCAATAGAAAACTAATTTCCTCAACAGGTTGAGAAAAAAAATTGCATCTTAAAACAAATAACCAGACTTAAAACAAAATCAAGGAATGCAAAATGATTTGCTGATAGCTAGAGAAACAAAACGGAATCTACCATCAACACTTGTGCTTCACAAGTGTTGTTTTCAAATGTCTCCAACACTCGACAATAACACAGTATAATTACAATGTTTCTTCTTTGAAAGTTCTTTTGAAAATTCTCTTGTGTATTGCTTGTCTCGCTTTTCTGGCATCTTTAACCGACGTATCTCTGTAATTCAATTATTCTTCAATATATATAAATTTGTGTTGATCTTGAAAGGATTGAATAGGTTCCTAAAAATAAGGAAAATAGTCTTTCATTAGGAAACAAGTTCTTCCAAATAATAAAAAAACAAATCAAGAGTTTAAGAAACTCAATATTCTAGAAAGACTAAATTTTTAAGCAAAATCTTATAAAAAAAAGGAAAAGAATTTAGGAGATAAATTTGTGTCTTGCAAGGCAATGTATGTTTCTTTTCAATCTCCCTCTTTTTGTCTTTCTAGACAAAATAAGCACAAACAACTCTATGCAAGTTGATGCAACTCCAATTAGCTCCCCATGAATTTGTAAACATATCTCTCCCTGAATTTGATCACGTAAGCTTGGGTGCTATTAGCAATGTTGACAACACGGGACAAAAACATTTATCACATAATAGTAAATCAAAGGATAGCATTAAAACAACTTAGCACTTAATGAATTAACAAGAACTTAAGAAGAGCTCAAAACCAAACAATCTCAGAGCAGATAAAATGATAAAATAAATTCACGGATCACTATCAGTGTTAGCAGTTTTGTCAGCTTCATCTTCAGTGTTATCACTTTTTTTTGTTCCTAATAATTCTGCTTCCGAAGTTTGCGCACCATTACTATCTCTCCCTTTTTGTTCAGAATGGACAGTCACGTCCAATAGAAGTCTATAATGAGCAACTTGGGTTACATAGTGAACGGTCAATTCTTTGTCTTGAACGATTTGCTTAAGTGCAAAGTCAATCTAGGCTTGTAAAATAGTATGGGCAAGCTGGATAATAGTAAGTGGTAGAATACATGTTTCCAACATCAGGACAACCAAGGAAGATCTAGCTGCTGATTTCATTTGAAGAGGGCGGGGGCAATCTTCAATTCTTCAGTCACCATGGACAGATGTTCGTCGATGTTTCGGATGAATCCTTGTGATTCCAGGATCCCATAGATAAGCGAAGGGAAATACAACTTGGTTGACTTTAATCCTCCATCGGCAAACTGCAGCACAGTCTTAAAACCATCTTCACAAATTTAAAAGTGATGTCAGTGCCAATGAAAACAACACAAAATCTTGTGACTCGGTGACAACAATGGATTTGGTTGATTGTCTCTAGTTGCGCACGACTGTTTTGTGAAGCATATAGTAAAATTAAGTTAGATTGGTGGCAAAGAGATGACTTGGATGACCAGATAATTAAGCCATCAACCCTCTAGTGAGCACAACAATAATCTCATTAATGTCAGTCTGAATCCCTTCTTCATCCTCGACAAGGGTGTTGTGTAGAGTATCGATGGTGATGGTGTTGAACTGAAAGACACTATCTTGAACAAAAACTATGTCAAACTTGGTAGATCACTCATCACCATTGTTGCATGTGAGATTGGCGAAGAACTCTAAGACGAGCTTGCGGCAGTATGGAGCAACTGCAGAAACACTGGACATAAGTCCTCTGGTTTTGAAGAATTCAACCAAATTATGTCTCTTGTACACATCCAGATCAATATTCTTCTCATCATTAAGCCCTCGATTGGTGTAGAGAGGCTAAAGAGCTACAGACTTCTCTAAATAGAACTTGTAAGAGAATGAGCGGGAAAGATCATAATATTCATCATCGATGTTGTATTTTGTGTTGACAACATTTCCCTCAACATCCTCGTTCTTAGTAGCAGTATCATCATCAACAACAGATTCCTCATCATTAGAGGTGGAAGAGGAGCTATCAGATTAGTCAGGCCTGTTGTCAGAAAATTCTTGTTGCATTTCAGCTTCAGATTCATCTTCAAATTCTTCAGAAGCAGGCAAAGATGAAGAGCCATTTTCTTTTTTCAAATTGATCAAAAATCGAGTGAGGGAAACATCCTCCTTGTCGGAGAAACTCGGTTCCCTGTGAACGGCTTTTTCTTCAGTGGATGAGGTATTTTCTTCATCTTCTTGGTGGAGCTGCTTGCAGGGGCAGAATCAGTCTTTTCCCTAGACACAAATTCATAATCAGCATCCTCAGAATCATCACCAGAGGTGTACTATGGGTCAGCCAATGATGGTCTAGTAGATGATTCGCCCTTGTGGTGAAATCGTTTCGAAGGAGTATAGTCAAGATGGTATCTTGCTTGGCATTTTGATCAACAGACTTGAGGCGGTGGAGGAAACACATGGTTTACTACAGAAAATTCGGGCAGATTTTCAACATCAATTCATTCTTGGGTTCATATAGAGGAATCATTTCAAGAAGAGTTGGCATATCCGGTGAAGGAAAAATTTCCATGGCCGATGTATGGATCTCTCCTTCCGGTGTTATCACTCATCTCACTTTGAATATCGTTGGAGTCAAATCCGTTTCTTGACATTGTTAAATTTGGAGAAAGTGAGATTAATCAAGAGAATTTTCACAGAGAATTAAACAAAATGCAATAAATATTTGAACGAATAATACAGAGAATAATATGGATCAATGAAAAATAATAGACAAGGGGTAAACAACAGTCTGTTCAACGGTAACAAAAATTTACGCAAGAATAGCCATTCATCTCATAACAAATTGCACAAAACTCACCAATTAACAAAAATTTAATCAAATGCAACGGATACAATAATTGAGTCTCACTGTACGATCAGCTTTTCCCGTCTATATAAAGAGAAGATCAGTGAAGACTCAAAGGAGAGATATATACGAGAGTGAAAAGAGTTGAGAAGAAAAACAGTAAAGGGCACGCTCAGTTGCATATCAGCTTTCAGAAGCACTTAAAGCCCATAGGGAATTCTTCATCGTTGTATCAGCTTAGTTTAGAAGCCATTTTCCCTCAGTGTGTGAGAACATTTTTGTTCAGTTCTCACACACACTCACTCTCAAATCCACTCAAATACCGTCTTGCACAAAGGAGTAAAACTTGTGTATGTAGTCTTTGACACATAGACGTTAAAAAAGTGTTGGCTGGAAGGTGCTGCCTTCAGTCCTAGCTAGGAGTTTAGTTTAGGCAGTAGTGTAAGTCCTAGCTGAGTGGGTTTGTACAAAGTGTTGTATAAATCAAAGTCTTCTAGTGGAACCTACCCGTGGTGGTAGAAGGGGTGACGTAGGAGCAGTTGAAGTCTCCGAACATCCATAAATATATCTTGTGTATTTAACTGATTAACTGCTGTTTTAAAATTGTTTCGATCAGTTAGCGCGTTCGTCAGTTCAGTTGTCACCATAACTGAACTTAATAATGCAAAAACTAATCTGTCTTTCTTCGGTTATTCCGTTTACATAAGTAAAAATGTTTTCTAATAACAGTCTTCTTCGCGAAGGATTACTTCGAGTTTCTTCAGCTTAGTTTTAAGCGAAACTCGATTTAATTCATCGGTGTTAATATTCTTAGAACACGAGCTATTGCAGCTCATTGGAGAATACAGTGTTCAAAATGCCTTCGAAGGCACTAGCACACTCGATCCTTCAATTGGTATCAGAGCAGGTTGTTCTAAGAAGAGCATTTGAAGAAAATTGTGTTTTAAAATTTGTTACTTTAAAATAATGTTAAAAGCTATTTAAAATTATTTCATACTATTTTCAAAACTATTTGAAAATATTTATATGTCGCTCTTTAGCAAAGAGTTGAGAGGATTGGTTCTGCAAGTAACATCGCAACCACTTCTTTAGATTTCTAGCTTTTGGGCTTTAATCAGCCTGCAGGGAACTGAGGAACATCTGCAAAGATGCACAGCTAAATTGCTCACTGAACAAGAACTCAGTTGCAAACCTACCAAGTCAGCTATTCTTCATACGAAACTCATCCATGTTGGGATGTTGGTCGATTTCATCACCAGCTGAACTCCACGTGAGCCTAGTCAGAGTCTGCTCGACCAGTTGGGTGAGCACAAAGGACAAGTTCAAAGCAGTTTAACTCGCTTCTCTAGCAAATTGAACTCACAACTGATGCAGCAGTTCAAGCAGTCAAGACAACTAGCTGATGGTATATCCTGTTCCGTCATCGAAATTGACTGATATCTGATGTTGTTTAAATTATGCTATTATTGTAGCAACTTTTTCTTTTCAACTGATGTGTGCACTCAGATGTAAATACATGGAAATTCATTTAAATAAAACATCGTGTTTATTCAGTTATGTTTCGTTTTGATTGAATAGATATTCTCAGTTCTCTTGTCTACGATGCTTGAATGATTAAATGACTAGATAAATATCTTTCAAATACGGGTCTTTATTCAGTTTCTGAGGGGGAGCTTTTCTTTTATCCTCAAACTGAAAAATCGTTTTTCAATCAGTTTGTAAATTCAGTTGTTGAGAAAAATTCTTTCTTTTCGTCAACTAAAAAGTGTTTTCTAAATACATTTAAGGATTTATCAATTCAGTTTTGAAGGGGGAGTTTTTCTTATCCTCTATCTCTAAAATGGTTTTCAAAACTTCTTTAATTCAGTTCTTGAGGGGGAACTTTTAACGATGTTTGAATGTACTAACCCTTGAACTGAATATATTGCGCTTAACTGTTCAAGTTTTGTAATCATCAAAAAGAGGGAGATTGTTAGAACTTTTCAAATTCGCAATCTTGATTTTGATGCTAACAAAACTTATTATTTTGTTTCTAATAATCTACCTTAGTGTGCGGACAGATAAAACTGAATTAGTCAATTTTCGAAACCAACTGAAGCCATCGGAGATGCCAACTGATTTCCGAGACTAAATCAATCTAACTGGTTCTTCAAACAAGTAGTTCAGTTGATTGTCCAAACTGATAGGTGATTCAGCAAGAAGATCTCAAAAGCCTGGCCAACCTATGATATGTCCAACTGACGAAGAACCCAGCTAACCAGTTCAACTGAAGGAGTGAAATTAGTTCAACTGATGAGTCAACTGATTTCACTAGTCCAACTGAATATCAGTCCAGCTGACCAGTTCAAAGCATCAATCAGAATCTTTCAGTTGTAGATCAAAACAAGCTTACAGTAAATGGATTCCAGCTGTGCGAGAAGGTACAAAGCCTTTTTCCAGTCAAAGGACAATAATGGACGTTGCATCAGAGCATTAAAGACAAAACGCTCCAGAAAGACAGTCAAAAAAGTTGAAGCACAAAGTCCAAGGAGCCGATTCAAATGCAACGGATACAATAATTGAGTTTCACTGTACGATCACCTTTTCCCGTCTATATAAAGAGAAGATCAGTGAAGACTCAAAGGAGAGATATATATGAGAGTTAAAAGAGTTGAGAAGAAAAAACAGTAAAGGGCACGCTCAGTTGCATATCAGCTTTCAGAAGCACTTAAAGCCCATAGGGAATTCTTCATTGTTGTATCAGCTTAGTTTAGAAGCCATTTTCCCTCAGTGTGTGAGAACATTCTTGTTCAGTTCTCACACTCACACTCACTCTCAAATCCACTCAAATACCATCTTGCACAAAAACGTAAAACTTGTGTATGTAGTCTTTGACACATAGACGTTAAAGAAGTGTTGGCTGGAAGGTGCTGCCTTCAGTCGTAGCTAGGAGTTCAATTTAAGTAGTAGTGTAAGTCCTTGCTGAGTGGGTTTGTACAAAGTGTTGTATAAATCAAAGTCTTCTAGTGGAACCTACCCGTGGTTGTAGAAGGGGTTACGTAGGAGCAGTTGAAGTTTCCGAACATCCATAAACATATCTTGTGTATTTAACTGATTAACTGCTGTTTTAAAATTGTTTCGATCAGTTAGCGCATTTGTCAGTTCAGTTGTCACCATAACTGAACTGAAGAATGCAAAAACTAATATGTCTTTCTTCGGTTATTCGGTTTACATAAGTTAAAATGTATTCTAATAACAGTCTTCTTCACGAAGGATTACTTCGAGTTTCTTCCGTTTGGTTTTAAACCAAACTCGATTTAATTCATCGGTGTTAATATTCTTAGAACACGAGCTATTGCAGCTCATTGGAGAATATAGTGTTCGAAATGCTTCGAAGGCACTAGCACACTCGATTCTTCAGGTTGATCATTCCAACTTACTTTGTAAGTGTTACCACATCGATTTCTTATCATGATGATATTATCAGTTGAGTTCTTGACTGTGCAAGTGTGATTGTTGAACTGAACTGAAAAAAATACTATCACACAACTGAATGATGCTAATCAGATTATATTTTAAATTATCAATGAGTAGAACATCAACAATAATAATATTATCATAGATAAGCTTACCTTTACCCACGGTTATACCTTTTGAGTCATCCCCAAAGTTGATTTTTTGGCTAAAATACCTGTTGGGATAACAAATCAGCATCCCCTGTCATGTGTCTTGAGCATCTGCTGTCCATGTACCAGATTGAATCGTTAGTTGACGTACATGTCACCTGAAATCACACAAAATGAATAATTTTGGTACCTACATCTATTTGAGTTCTAAACTGATTAGTCATTTAGGAACCCAGACTTGGACCAGTCTAACTGACTTTTCAGTTGCTGTGTTCCAGATAGTTTTTCTCGGTTTGTGTGTGCTTGATGGGTTGTGTGCAGATGAGACAATATGTGTTTTAGCCTTGTTCACCTGGTTGTTCATCCGATATCTTTTCTGAACAGGCTTACTGTTATAATGATTGAATTAGCTATTTCTACAGTTCTGGTTTTTATAGCTGAACCGTTTAGGTGACCAGCTTCATGAGTCATTGGAACTCATATGACTAAATCCGATTCCATACCTCTTAGCCTTGTTCTTAATGTCAATAGTTTGTTCAATTGGTTTATTTGACTCTGATTGTTCATGTACCATAACTGATTTTACAAAGTGAATATACTTCTTTTTGCACATGTTCAGTTCTGGCTTGGTACCACTGGTTGAAGATTCATCTTGGCTATTAAAGCCTAAACCAGTTTTGTCAGTAACTGATTTTTGTAAATCTTGCATTTCAGTCAATGTGACTGATGACTTATTCCAAGCTTGAATCAGATCAGTTTGTCTTGAATTTTCAAGTTTCAGCTGTTGAATCACAGATTGGTTCTCACTCATTTCAGCTTTTAGCTCATCAATCTCCTTTTTTAAACTCAACAGTTTAACTGATATATCAGTTTCAGTTTATTGTCTTGGGGATCAGTTTGCTTTACTTTGGCCTTCTCAAATGAAAGAGCAAGTTTGTGATACTCATTAACCATATCGTGTAGTGTGGAAATAAATTCTTCCCGTGTAAAATCAGTTAAACTGAAATCAAATAAATGCTCCGTGCTTGATTCCAGTTCTGTATCATTAGCCATCAAGCATTTTACTTATTCTTCATCGCTGGAACTGCTCGAGCTCTCAGATTCTGATTAATCACTATCATTTTCTGCCCACTTAGACATGCTTTCTTCGGTTAATAGGTCTTCATGCTTCTTTCTGAATGATATCTTATCATCCTTAGCACTTCTTCTCCATTCAAATGATTTTTTTCCTTTTTCAGTTGAACGTCGACTATCTTTTTTTCCTAACGACAGTCAGTAAAAGTGTTTAGTCTTGTCACAGTTGTAGCAAGCATTTGGTTCCTCCTTGAAGATACTCTTGTGAGAGTGTCTTTGGAAATTCCTGATTCTTTCTCATAAATCTTCCATACTTCTTGTTGAATAATGACTTGGAATCATTGCTAAGTTGTTCTATAGATTTTTCAGCTGAACTAGTTGGTTTAAGTTTTAAAGAGCTGAGAGTAGTTGTAACTGGTGGAGTTGATGGCTCTCTCTCTCGTCTGTAGTTCAAATTCGTATGCCTTAAGATCTGCAAATAGATCATGTAATTCCACTTTGTTGAGATCTTTGGATTCTCTCATTGCCATTGTTTTCACATCTCATTCTTTGAGAAGATCACGAACAACCTTTAACGCAATTTCTTTGTTTGAATACACTTTCTCAAATGCATTTAGTTCATTGATAATGCTGCTAACTCGTTCATCAACTCATTCATTGATTCTCTAGTCTTTATCTTGATATTATCAATGTAACGTTTACCGTTTTAAAAATGCGGAATTTTTTTTTTAATAAAAGCTTCGCAATTTTCGAAATAACATTTAAACATAAGAATATAACATTTAAAAATGATCTTAAATATTTGATAGTAAAAATAGCACATTTTAAAATAATCAAACATTAAAAATCATACGTGAACATAAACGTATAAAAATCTTAAAATCATCAACGTATTAAAATATTCCTTTCCTCTCAAATCTCATAAATCATAATGCTGAAAAATAATGGTTCTCGGGTCGTGTCGCCGCACCAAGTCTGCCTACTCAGAGTTCGGCACCTCCAGTCTCCTCATCATCAATCTCACCTGCATCACACACGCCTAGTGAGTCTAAAGACTCAACACACCTGTACCAAGAAAGACAAGTACATATACAGGCACACAATAGTGAAAAATATCATACTCAACATATCTTTCATGAACTTTAAAAGCTAATGCCAACATACCTTTCATGAACTTTAAAACATGAACATAAACGTGTCGTATAAAATCATGTCGTGTCAAATCATTTCATCTCATATCATCATATACGTGTCAAAACAGCTCATCACGTCATCAAAAACTTAAACATTTTCTTTTAATTGAATTCAGTTCATTAGTTGTGACTTTCGTATCAGCTCTAACAATTATCCATCTATAAAACCGTGGTACCCGGCGGCAGGGGACATCAGCGACAGCATTACCCGCCCACTGAGCCCGGGCCTCAGCTCATCATATCCCATGTCATCGTATACATATACATCGTCAGTCACAACCAATTTTCATCCTTCAAAAATATCATCATTTTCATCACTTAATAAAAACATGCATATGCGTAACTTTTTCTTTAAACCAAGCATGCTACATGTTTATCATAATTGCGTTAAAATCAAAAAAATGATGCATAAACATTTAAAATATCATATATTTGTGCTCAGGGCACTGCCGGGACCAAAACCTCACCCCGGGTGCAAAATGACCATTTTGTCCCTGGAACTCGAAAATTATCGTTTCATCCCTGCACCTCTAAAATTGACCCGAAGCTTACCAAACTCCTTAAAATGTCCCAAAAAATTTTTAAAAGCATTCCTAGACGTAAGCCCGAGCCCAAACTCAAACTTAACTGACTCGTTTTAAAACTTGGATCGAGGTCCCGGTTTTAATCTGAATCGACTCGAAACACATCCAAAAGTTTTCCCAACTTTCTACCATATCTTAGAAATACTTAAAAGAACCTGAACTAAAATTTTCAACCCAAAACTCACGGCTGAAATTCCCAATCTTTGACAAAACTCTCGGCCCCTTCCCAAAATCACTCCTTCATGCACTACCTTCCCTAAAACTGACGCCATCGGCCACACCCGACGCACCAGCCACGAACCCGTCTGCTAAAGACCTATCCCAGACGCCGAGGAGCCTACCAACACCAAGAACCCAGCCCCATGCAGCCTACACTAACAGACCCGCTAGCTAGCACTTGCCAAGACCGTACCCGAGTTTTCTTCTCGATGGCGTGCGGCTGGCGCTTCAGGTGGTTCCAGCGGTGGTTGGGCCTCCCTGAGTCGTGACTCAGACCCACCGGGGTCTGGTCCAATCCCTGGTTCAGCCCCTGCACCGATCGTTCCAACCCAAGCAAGCCACAGCCCCCAACGAGCACCGTCCCAAACTCTCGATGTAGCCACTTCCAGCGACCCCGATCTGTAATGCTCCCAAAAACGCTAAGTGACACCCATATCAGACCCTTAACAACTCGTCCCAGCAACCCCTTGCACAGATCATCAAACCGTGAGTGGTTAAACAATAATAGAATACACGACATGAGCAAAAACCGAACGAACTTCCATGCTGTACACTGGATCGAGCATCCCTTATTAAACTAATACACATATCAGCAATATTTAACATGCGTGATGCAGAAATAATGGAACAAAACGTGCCTTATGATCTTGATGCACAAACGCTTGAATGACACGGACGTGGAAAGGAATTGGAGGAAAATGGAGCACCGAAAATATTTGTAGCAACAAAGTCACGAGGGTGATTGTGAGTGGAGGAGGTGGGCGGCTGTTAGGAGGCAATTAGGTTTAGTGGGGAGTTAAGGGAGGTAATTAGGTTTAAATTATAAGGTTTAGGATTAATTAAATGATTGAATAATAGATAATCGACCTAAATTTGATAATTAAAAGTTTAAAAAGTTAATTAAGCCAAATAAGCTTAAAAATAGGCTCATTAAATCAAATCATACTCCCGAAAAATATTTCCTATAGAAAAGGTTTCAAAAATAAAAGCCGAACCCTTAAAAAGTCTCCCGTTTTGATAAAATTTGTGTACCGATAAAAATTAAAATACTGTGGGTAAAAATACCCAAAAATCTCCATTTTTGAAAAATACACTTAAAAATGCTTCAACTTAATTTATAAAAATAAATCGTGTAATAAAATAATTTTCCTGAAATTTCTCCGGTCTTCGATCCTCGTTCGAACGTGAAATGCACCTCGAAACCCTAATGAGTGAACTTTTAAAATTTCGAGAATTAAATCCTATCATGTATGAATTATGCGTAAAATGCATAAAAATAATTAAACACATAATTAATAAAATAAATATATATTTAATGCTTTAAAATAATTTAATGAAATACCAAAGAAATTTAATAATTTACATGCATGTGGTTCACGTAGACCTTCAAATTTTTGAGACGTTACAATCAATCTTTTGTACTGCGACTGAGAGTTTGTTTTCCTTTGTTTGCTTGTTTCCTCGCACAATAGAATCAGTTTTTCCCCAATTTCTTTGATTGTTTTGCACATCTTGATTTTGCTGAAAATAATTTTGTCCAATGTTTTATACAGAATATCCTTCACAAACATTGTCCAAGTTTGCTTTCCTCTTGTCAGTTGTCCATTCTTCTCGTGGTTTTTCAATGAGGTGAGGTGCTCCGTTAGTTATAGCAATAGCTGTATTAGCTTTCATGATCTTCATAGGTCCGTCAGTTATAACGTACCAAATATCATCATCTTGTGCAACTAAATGAGCCTGCATTCTAATTTTTCAGTTTCAAATTCCTCTCTTGAGAACATAGGGATTTTGTTGAATGAAGATATGATGATCAGGCGTATAAACAAAAAATATTCAGAAACAAGATTGAAACCGCTCTAATACCACTTGTTAGGATCAGTTTGAAGGCTCAAAGTGTTTAGAAGGGTGGTTGAATAAAAACTTTAAGATTTGTGGCGCTCTTTTTGAAATGATGAATCAGTTTAGTGATAAACAAGATTCAAGAATGTTGTTGTCGATATCAGTCGATTAACTAGTTGAAGTGCGGAAATAAACTAACTGATATATTGAATACTCGAAGAATCAAAGAAATACTCAACACAAAGATTTTTATGGATGTTCGGAGACTTCAAATACTCCTACGTCACCCCTTCTATCATAAGGATAGGTTTTCACTAGAAGACTTTGATTGATTACATAAACTATAATAATCCACTTCAGTTTGGATTTAAACACTGCAAAACTGAAACTCTTAGTTTCTTACAACTTATCAGTACACAACTGATTTTCATTCGTAGCACAATTGATTTAAGAAGATCGAAAATATCAATGTAAGCTAGTAATTTTGCTCAAAATGATAGCCCGAATGCTATGAATATATCTATGAAGTGTTAGCTTTTCTGTATAATATTGCAATTGATCGTGTATAACTGAATCTTTCAAATGTTCACAAATCTGGAAATCAACAACTTCTTTTTCATTGAACTTCTCAATTATTTATAAGATTTTCTTCCAACGGTAACATTGAATGCATTAATTAATACTTATCCGTTGATTTGTCCTTTCTGAATGTGTTAACTTTCTTATGAAAATAGTACAATGTTGCAGTCTCCTAATGCGGCGCTCCTTATTTTAGTTGCATTCTGCTGCATACGATTTGTCGGTTGATAGCTGAGCTAACTGATGATGTGTCAAAATGATCAGCAGTTTGACTATTTGACTGATTAATTGAACTGACTCTATGACTGATCAGTTCTAACTGATAGTTCAGTTGACTTTATAGATTCAATTAACTTTGTTTAGTTCGATTGCATCTGATCTTTTAATCATTAATCTTCAGTTCGGATGACCTCAATTTGAACAAATTCAGTTTGAATAGCTTCAGTTCAATTAGCTTCACTTCAGTGGTTTCAGTTTAGCTAATTAGTTCTGCAAACTTCGATACTTTATTTGTCAAACTCCGAAATCTTTAATTCTAACATATTCTGATATTGACCTTCCATAGATTTTAGTTGGATCCATCCAAGACATGTGATTGTAGTATAGTATTTGAAAGTGACGTGTCCATTAATTTGTACATGTTAAACAAAAATAACCAGAATCTCACTTAGTGAAGTCAGGTGATGGCTACAGTTTAACATGAACGAAATGTTATCTCAGATGTTATAACATATTATGACAACTTGCAGCGGAATAATAAAACACACAAATAATCAACTTAATTAAAATATTTCAGAAATAATTCACTACAAGAAATTCTGCATACAACAACACACATATGACAACGGTTTTTGTGAAAAACCGTTGTCGTATGTGTTTTAACAACGGTTTTAGCGAAAACCGTTGTCTTTTGGGGGCCAACCGTTGTCTTTGGGGGATCAAAGACAACTGTTTTCCAAAACCGTTGTCTTTTTGGGGTCAAAGACAACGGTTTTTAGGGTCAATGACAACGGTTCTATAAAATCGTTGTCTTTGAGCGTTTTTTTAGGGTCAATGACAACGGTTCATAGAACCGTTGCCTATTAGCGTGCTTTTTTGGACAATCGACAACGGTTTTAAGGCGTGGTTTTTGGATAAAAAACAACGATTTTTGAGAACGTTGCAATATTTAGCGACGGATTTTATAAAACTGTCGCTAAATGTGGCGACGGTTAAATGGAGGTTTTGTCTAAACCGTCGCTATATTTAGCAACGGTTTTACGTAAACACGTCGCATGTTTAACATTAGCGACGGTTGTACAAAATCCGTCGCTAAGTAAAGCGACGGTTTTGTTAAAACCGTCGCTAAATTTAGCGACAGTTTAGATCCAAACAGTCGCAAAATTAAAAACGGCGACAGTTGTTCAATTGCCGTCGCCAATAGCGACGGTTTAAACAAAATCCGTCGCAAAATGTCTATAAATATCACCATACTCGTTCCATTTCCCTCCACAACACTTAAATTTCTCTCCCTTATACGAATTTATCACTTCACATAACACTTAAAATTTTTCTCACCACTTCACAACACTTAAAATTTTTCTCTCGTACACGATTTTACTATTTCACAATACTTAAAATTATTCTCACCACTTCACAAAATTTAAAATTTTTCTCTCTTAAACGATTTAACTACTTCACAACACTTAAAATTTTTCTCTTTTACACGATTTTAGTTTCGATTGTTAGTTTTTTTTAGATTTATTAAATTATAAAAAGTTTTTTTTTATTTTTCGAAACAAATTAGCGACGGAAATCATGATTATGAACCGTCGCTAAAAGTAGCGACGAAATTTATTGAGAACCGTCGCTAATTTTAGCGACAGTTTTTTAAACCGTCGCTAATTCAAAATTAGGGACGGTTTTGAATAAATCCGTTGCTAGACCTACCACAACGGATAAAAACCGTTGTCATTGAACGGACTTTCAACCACACCTTCAGTTACAACAGTTTTAGAAAGGCTACGACAACGGATAAAATCCGTTGTCGAATGTCTTTTTGGTGTAGTGAGTATGCACAAATATAAATACTTACGCGATTCCTCGTAGAAAAATAATCACTGAAAAACATAAGGTCAGTTTACAAAACCAATAGTATTTACTAAATGAAAAACTAAGTTACTCAACAGGTTGAGAAAAACAAATTACATCTTAAAACAAATAACTAGACTTAAAATGAAACCAATGAATGCAAAACGATGTGCTGAAAACTGGAGTAAAAAAATGAAATCTTCAATCAACACATTCACAAGTGTTGTCTTCAGATGTTTCCAACACTCAACGACAACACATTATAATTATAACGCTTCGTTTTATGCAATTTTTCTGAAAATTCTCTCGTGTATTGCTTATCTCGCTTTTCTGGAGCCTTCAACTGACATATCTCTGTGTATCAGTTATATATATAATAGATTCTTACAAAATAAGGAAAGTTGTTTTTCATTAGAAACAAATTATTCCAAATAACAAAAATCAAATCAAGATTTTAATAAATTCAATAATCTAGAAAGACAATATTATTAAAAAATATATTATATTAAAAAAAATAGGAGATAAATTTCTTGCAAGACATGTTTCCTTTCAATAATCATCAATCTACCTTTATATGATGGGAAATAGTTATTATAAATTTTTAAACCATGGTACGCTGTGTGAATTCGTTGTTCCGACTTTACCTTCAGGAGATTCAAATTTAGAGATCTAAGTATATATAACTCCAAGCTGTTGTTTTTGCTTTGATGATATTAAGCTATTGTCATTTTGTTAATCTTCCACCATTATATTTGATTTCTTAGTACAGAAAATTTGAAATAATTTTGATTGTATTAGTACAGAAAATTTGAAATAATTTTGATTGTATTTTTGGTTATAAGAAGAATTTTTTTTGTTTATGAAGTAAAAGGTTGGTCTTGTAAATTTCTTTACATCTATCCTTTCTTGAAAATTTACTTCCAAGAACATGTTGATGCAACATTCTGTATTCGGGGTGTGACAACTGACTACTCCATATTTTTCGAATTTTTATAGGATGCTTTATTTTATTTCTTAATAGTTATCGTGTTCGTTGCACGCCAAAATATTGTTTCTATTAAACCAGGTGACGCATTGATGCTCACACAAATGCGGGTTGTTTCGATTAAAGCATGTGATGCGTTAAAACGTAAGTGATCTAGATATGCTATGGATGAAACCGAACAACTGTTGGACTACAAATATTCGCAATACTATTGAGTCGACTGATGATATATGTTAAACATATTTATTTTGATGTTTGCTCGTCGATGAATCGTTGTGACGATTGAGTATGACTTGTTTGCATATTTTTTGAGTCATGTCTTTAAGTTTAATTTGTTCCGTTGATGTTAAGACATTACACATATTTTTGGAGGGCACATTAAATTTCAAGGGACATGTCTAGTGTTGAAAAATATGTTGTTTCATTTTCTTTATTTATCCTTTTTTATAGAAAGATTATGTATAAACAAAATTATTGAATTTAACCGTTTCTGGTTTTTCCAAGTCTTTGAAATTTACTTTTTTGCAATTTTAACCTTCTATGTTGTCGAATTTCAATCGTAATCATATATCTTTCTATTTTTGATAATTTTAATCATTTTTCATCAAGAGTTCTGACGTGACATCGCACACGTCAATGTCACGTCAACGTCGAATCATTTCAATGACATCGTCAAATTGAAAAAAAAAAGGATTAAAATTACAAAAAAAAAAAAAAACAAAGACTGAAATTTAACATGTGATAGGTGATCACAAAAATCATAAAAGCCCTAGTAAATATGTCGTTGCTTATGCTTTGGACATGCTTGTTCAAAATATATTACTTGCAATGCTACAATGCCTGGATTTGGTAGCGCCATATTGATACTTTAATTTAAAATCGTAATAATTCTTTTTGAATAGATCCAATTAATATCTCAAATAATCACAAATAATTAATGTGTGTGTTTTGGATTTAGAGAACATTACATTTGAATAATACAAATACCCAACAATCAATAATAATAATAATAATAATAATAATAGTGTAACATTATTAACAAAAAGAGTAATTCATGGACAAACTCAGCCACCCCTATCCTATTGCCCTACAAACATTGTTTTCACCAAAGAGAAGAAGAAATTTGAAATAGAGTGTTAAGTGCCTCTTTGCAACAAATAATAAACCAAAGAATCCATAAATTTTAAATCAAATTAAATTCACGAAAATATGGCCAAGAAAATCAAGTCGACCCTTGGTTTGACTTGTTTCTTGGATCATCCACACACAAAAAAAAAAAGGAAAATACTAAAAAAACACTTCCCCATTAATTAGACTCGATAATCTTTTTAATTAGAAATGTACACTCACACAACTTATTGGTTCTACATTTTTTGATTATATATGAATCGAATTATTATAGCATAATAATTATATTATTATTTAATTAAATAACAATATAGTTTATGCTGCTAAAATTCGAAAAAATATAATTCGATATAGAACCAAAAGCCTAATTAAGATTCTTAATTAATTATTCTTTGCATGCCCAACAATGGACAGCACCATCTTCTTTACATTCTTGATTGGATCATAGTAATCCCAAAACATCCTCGAATCCCCATTACTTCTCGGGCCGAAGCACAGCGTCGAAGAAGGGGAGCTCGGCCGGGGCTCCGGCTCGTCGCGGCCCAGCCCGAGGAGAGCATCCGATGGGGAACGGGCTTTCGGCGGCGGGGACGACAGCGAGTACGAAGACGACTGCGACGACGAGGGGGAAAACGTGGGCACGACGTTGGATTTCTTCGAGGTGCTGTTTCTTGAAAATATGGACTTGCAGATCTTGGATCCTTTGGGAAGATGTGTTCTTCTGTGACTTGCCCGTGGGCTGAACTGGTACGACGGCGGGGGCGTGAGCGGCGGCGTGCGTGGGAGGTCGTTTAACGTCTGCTTGGGAGTTCCCGGACGAGATTCCCACGTGAACGGCACCGAGCCGGCGCCTCCGTAGTACAGAACCCTGAAAGACCCGTCTCCGTTGGGGTTGGACGAGACGGAGTTCTCTTTGTACGAGAGCCTGGGGAAGAAGAAGGTGTCGTGGAGGGAATCTTCGCCATTATTGTGGGCTTTGGAGCTTGTTTCCGCCATTGATTTGGCTACGGAGGAAATGAGAAAGCTTGCAGTATATCTATGGCATATGGGTGTAGATCAGAAGATTAGCAGACAGGGTAGTGAAATTAGAGGTGGTAGCGGTGAGTTCTCTTCAGTGGACTTTAATAGTAGCAATATCTAGTAAGAGGACAAAGGCTTCGTACGTAATATATATTAGGAAAAAAAACAAAATTTGTTACGTTTGAAACCTGATAGATGTGCAACGTCGTTGTACATGTCAGCAATTATTGAAACTGAAAAAAACAAAAATTATAAGACAAAAACTTGTGTAAAACGGTCTCACGAATCGTATCTTGTGAGACGAATCTCTTATTTGGGTTATCCACGAAAAGTATTACTTTTTATTCTAAGAATATTACTTTTTATTGTGAATATCGGTAGCGTTGAGCCGTCTCACAGATAAAGATTCGTGATACCGACCTAAATTACAAAGAAAAAACTTTAGATTGAAATTTGAATAATTAGACGACAGAAAGCGAACTATTTTTTATGGTGTCAGTTATAAAATTTTCATATAATCTAAGGAATTCATAAAAAAAATATATCATGAAACATTGTATATGAATTTAGAAATCACAAAGAAACTCGATTTAAATAATTATTCGGGTTGGTTTTTGAAATATTTTGCAAAAAATAATATTTAACGTTCTTCATTTAATATAGTTTTTAAACTTTTTACACAAATATTGGTTTGTCAATATATATAACGTTACATAGCAAACTACAACTCAAACTCAAACATACATCCAAATTTGAACCAAATCACTTTATTTCACTGATTTCCCAACAAACTTGTCAATGATAAAAATATCAATGAAATAGATGTTAAATTTTATTCATTTGTGCCCTTATGCAATCAATTGAATTCAAAAATTTTAAAAATATTAAAACAAAAAATAAATAAACTGTTTTCTTTTTATATTAGAATATTGGCGTTTCGAGATATTCCAATTTGAGGAAAAAATTATATTTTATTAATTTTAAAAAAAAAATTCAATTTTGCCCATTTCCATTCCATTTATTAACTATATGAGCTATTGATGTCTGTGTCTGTGTTTGTGCGTGTGTCTATATATATATAA